>NW_009710799.1:43944-50012 GCF_000703405.1 Apaloderma vittatum | reverse complement strand
TCCCGCACCCCCCAGGGTGGTCGGGGCTTTGGGCTAGGGGCGGCTCCCACTGACTGCCCCCATCATTAACCCATGATTACCCATTAACAGAAAGCACCCGCCCCCTGGGGTTACAAGAAATAAAAATATCTTCCAACCGGTTTCAACAGATGAAAATAGAATTACACATTTTTGGTTACATATTGTAACCCAAGACAATCAGGAAGCACAGTTCGAAGCCTTCTTCTTCTTTTAGGGACACACACGTGCTCTGAAAAGTCAACGTAGGGGATGCAATCATAGATGTGAAATTGTTTGCATTTCATTTGTCTCAATGATTCACATTAAGTGTCGTTGTCACAAATAAAAATATTTGTCTGTAGCTGGGTGTTCTTCCAAGAGTTACCAAGTCAGGCTTCATGAGTTTTAAGCAGCTAACTATCACCTCCCTGTCTCACTTCAGGCAAAATAGTGAAGGCACGTGTAGGAGATCTGAAGATAGGAGGAACTACCTTCAGCTCGTCACCCTCCAGGATAAGATTGCAGATATGCATTTTGAAAAATTGAGCATCAAATTACTGTTTGTGCTTTGATTCAAACAAGGGGGGAAGTTCTCTGTCCGTTATGGTGTCAGGAGAGGTGCAGGTAACAATCTCTCCCCTGCTCTCTCGTGGCGCAAGGCCGGCACTGGATTCTGTCCGTGCATCGCTGTATAAAAATACCTTATCAGGAATGATTGAAATTAGATCGATTCTTGGTCCATAGGGACGACATGTCACAAGATGTGAAATTTCCGGTGAAATAACGTGTACACTGTTCAGGGAAATACGCCTGCATGCATTCTTGTGTATAGCGCGAACACCCACAGATCTGCTTTTATTGCCTGCCTTCCTCCAGTTGAGATTCTGTGAAATCCCGCTCAGAGGGGGGCAGATTTTATGACTGGATTTCATTTTATTGCTTCTGCTTGTGCATTTGCTCTCTGTGTTTTGGAACTTCCTATGCGGATCTGCGTGTGGTGTTAGAAATTGGGGAATAAGTTTATGACTAAACTTGCGACTCAATGCTTTCCTTCAGGAAGAGGTTTTTTTGGTCACCTATTTGCTTTTATGAAGAAGGGAAAATAGGTTGAAATGCTTATAGAAAATACTCCAATGAGCATTTATCTTGCACTTACTATTGGTTTAAGCTGTAGTTAACAAAACTGAAGTGCCTTCTACAGCACAGCAGCTACTTCAGCCATACACGTCCCTTCCTTCAAGACATTCCACCAAGAAGGCATTTGTTTTGTTTGCGTTATTTTTTCATTTCTGTGTCTTTTAGTCCCCTCTTTGTTCTGAAAATGTAGAGTGTGGTACGTTTCAGTTCCTTTGTTCCCTGGAAATGTTAAAGCCATTTGCTGTTCTAACTGATCCCTCCTCGGAGTGTTTCATTACTGACGCAATCTCGAGGTGAGCATTATGAAGTGAAGTATTATTCTTAATCTCGCTGCGAAGCGGTATGGAGTCAACCTGCAGGCAGCCGATGTCAAAATCGCCTTTTCTGAAGGATTTTTGGTGTGTTTTATTTTTTCTCTGAAGTATGAGGGTAAAGTGCATTTAAGGCTGTGTCTACTCATCTCGAAACTCGGGACGTAACGAGTAAAATGACAGAAGAATATGACCTTGCAAAGAATAAGAGGGATGAAATCTACTTGAGCTTTGGGAATAATGGAAATGAGGCACGGTCCAAATGAATGAGACCTTTAAAGGTTGCCTCTCCCTGCATAAAGGTTTTTGATACAATATGAAGCTTCTAACAAACCCTTAAGAGAAGACAATTACAGTACTATCCATAGGGTTCAGAATTCAAGTTGTTCAAACTGGCTGCAGCTTGGCAGCCATAGAAACTGCTTCCCTTTTAATTCTATTTAACCAGACTGAAAGAGTGTTTTCTTGCTCTTAGTATATAGAATATTTAGTCATTAATTTGGTTTTATACCATTTTCACTGCTGAGATTCGAGCATATTGTGGAAAATTAATTATCTTAGCGCATACCATACTTACGAAGTATTGATTTGCCTTTTCCAGTTATAGCAAATGGTACCTTTTTTCCCCTCTTAAATTGAATTTTTTTCTTCTGAGGAGTTAAACTGGAAAATGTGGCATGAAAAGCCAGTATTTTGAAAAGCGGGGCGTATTGAGCGAATTTTTTTGAAACTGATTTGAAGTATTTTGGGCAGCCTTCTTTTCGTAACGTACCAGTCCCCGAAGCAATTACGCAGTGCATCTTCAGCCGTTACAGAGTGAGGAGTGATTATGTGCAGATCTGAAAGATGATGATGAAGGGTGTACGAGGGGGCCTGGTGTGAGGAGAAGCAATTCAACAGTTTCCCTTCGGTAGCTTAGGCCCTGCGAGAGGATGTCCTTCATGGCTACGGTTCCTGAGGATAGTCACGTGTCTTACGCTTAGTTATGTTTTTTACTCTGGTGGTAGAGCTCTCTTTTGCTTGCTGTGCAGTCTTCGTACCCCTGATTTTCACCATGCTCACCATGTTCCTCTGCCCCTGCCTTCATGTAACTGAATGGATTTATTTCTTTTTTCCTTCATCCTAGAGTTGTTCATTTTGGAAAAGTGAAAGAGAGACGGCGGTGGGGAGGGGGTTGGTTGGTTTGGTAGGTGGGATGTTTTTTGGTGTGGGTTTTTTGGTTGTTTTTTCAATTTTTTTTTTCCCATAATCCCCATTTTCTTGGAAGCAAAGTCTGTAATCTTAGGAACTGTGCAAAAAGATACGTGTTCACTTTAATTTTTCTGTTGTATTTCTGCTTTCTATGCCAACTATCTCTAGACACCTCTCATGGCTGGCACCAGTAACACACTGGTGCTCTTCTTAAATGGTCTTTTGTAGTTACTTCACTGCTGTGTGTGAGGAACCCTCCCCATCTCCGTGCTGGTCTTTCCCCCTTCTCCTTCTCTACCAGATTTCGCTTGTGATTTCTTTAGCTGGCATATGAATGCTCAGAATTTCAAAACAGCCCACGGCTGCAATTAGCCATTTGTCAAGGTGCGCATGAACCAACCGGCCTCCTCGCTGCAGTTAAGTCCTTCGGTTGCTCTGCTGACACACCACAAAATTATCCTCTTAGCTCAATGAATGAGAAAAGTCCCACAGCAATAGAAGCTCAGCTCAGTAAAATATAAAAAAACCCACTGTGTGCATTCACTTGCCCCCCTCTGCCACACACCTCAATGTAGAGTTGTTTTCCCCTTTCATCTTAGTGTTTCTAAAGGCAATGAAAGCTTTGTCCACCAGCAGTTATGAATTTCTGGTGTGCCACACCCCCAGTTCAGGGCTATTATGCTCAGGCTTGTACGGCTGGAACCCCACGAGGCATTTTCAAGTATCTTCTCCATCCAATTCAAGCAGTTCTCATCGCTCCAGAAACGTCTTTCTTTAGCTTATAGGACAGAAGAATGAGCTCCCTTCAGAGCTTAATATACCTCCGCTTCACACAGAGGCTGAAGGGGTGCTGAGGTAAGGTAATGAGAGCACAGACAATCCGAGTTGGAAGGAAAATACATTTTCGCTGTGATGTGCTCAACCTCTCCTGCCCTGGGGCTTAAAAACTGAAATCTACTCTTTAATTTAGCGTTCTCCGCCTGTACACTGAAATGCCGCTAATGATTCGCGAGAGTTAACAAGAGGGTAGCAAAAATGATATGTCAGATATGTCTGAAACCATAAAATTTCTAGAGGCAAGACAATTTGACTCATGTCAATGGATTCTGAAAATATAATTTTCTGTCAACTGGAAGCCAGGGAAGAGAACATATTGAGTTCATTTGTGTCGCAGTATTTTTACAAACTCCTTATTAAATCAAATTTGAAGTAAAGGTTCGTTTTAAAAACAGTTAAGTGTGCTATTACCCTTTTTCTTTAAAATGGCGTAACAGAATAATTTTCAAATTTTAAAATAGTCTATAAAATCTGGATTGCTTCAAAACAGAGACAAACTTTGTTAGGGGCTTTTCAGTGTCAGATTTTTTTTTTTTCCTCCTGTGGAAGCAGTACTGCTGGGAAAAAAAGGCTGAGGTTTGTGGTTCACCAGCTCAATTATTCTTGCAAATGTGTCATGTGTGTCACTTCTTCTGATTTTCTTTGTATTTTTTTTCCATGAGATTCCACTGAGCAAGCTTGCTGCGCGTCATGAGTGCAAGGGCATGTGTGTCAAGGAGATTAATATCCATTTCCAGAAACATGGCAGTTTCCCATGATTTGCAGTGCATAGAAGGTGGCCATTCACAACATCTAGAAATGTTGAATAGGGCATCCATTGTTTGACCCGTCTAATCTTTTTTTAAGAAGTTAATTTCTTCAGTTAGATAGTTGCTTTTCATGACACTTTAACATCTGTTTCTGAGTGATATCTTCAGCTCTGTAGTGAAACTTAAATCTGCTTTGGAGTTGGAAGCTAATGCATGTCAGTGATGGCATACAATTCAGTCTTAAGCTGTTCATGTGTATTTAAAATAAGATTGATTTACAGTAGTTTCTTTCCCAGGGAAAACTTAAAACTAATTCTTAATGATCCAAATGCATTTAAAACTGGTTCATAAAGTCCTCAAAAACACAAAACTCAAAAATCTTTCAAAGACAGTTTACTCCAGCATTATTGTCATGGCTAAAAAAGCATGCTCTCCTGACACCCGCCTGTTTGGTCGGCTTGTTTTCTCTCGGCATTGCCTTTACTTAGCTCACGAAATGAGACGGAAAATTACGTTACTGCAGTGTATCCTTTTGGCACAGGTCAGCTGGAGATGGGCCTGGGAAGATACTTTTCGCAGGGAATAGATGTGCTTCTTAATAGAAGGCTGCAACCAAAAGCAAAGCCCCAAACTGGCCTGTATGCAACCCCGTGCTGCCGTGTGGGTATTTGGGGTGCGCAGCCAAACGCCCTAACAGCGCTTCGCCCCGAACCAGTCCCTCATCAGAACAGTGAATTTTCATTTAGTTTTAGTTATTTTTAAGCAAGTGTACTCTTGGAGGCTACTCCCATCTCTTTGTGGGGCTTATATTCTGCTGGTCATCGTATCTATTCCTTGTCTTCTTCCAGACAGGCTGAGAGGCTTTTCAGGTGCAGCAAAGCCTTCATTTTGGGGGGGAATGAGAAGACAGGAAGAGAATGAAAAGCCTGTTAATGGGGCAAGAGATGACCTAAGATTTCTCCAGCACTGGCTGGACGATCGTCATTCCAGGTTCTGATTTTAGAGGGGATATCGCAAAGGTGCGAGCACAGGATTGCTCAGCACGATGGACGATGCTGTGGGAGCAGCAGGTTGCCTGGGAACTGCCCGCGTGCTTAATCTCGACCTACAGCTGGGCTTGACTCGTGTGTTGTGACCAGCATTTCACAGATTCATGATGTGATATAAATAGAGCCAAACGTCGTATTAGATCACATTGGGAAGGCAAAGCTGAGAAGTGTATTGGTGCTATCCACTTAACAGCATAGTAAATTGAATCTGTTAAGTCTAAACAAAATTTGCCTTGGTCCCTAATTTGGAGCATACCTTTATTATTTCTAATGGATTGAAGCTGACAGGAGATTTGTGTAAGAAGATTTCACCTAATTCTAATGAGAATCCGAGTCCTTTGTCAGTGTGCAGCAAAATCCTAAATCATTCACAGAATTTAAGATGGTGTTATCCAAGATTATTTACAGAGTATTTTTAAATGGCTCAGTGTTTCTTCATAATATATTGGAGGCATCCATGGGCTTATACGTGGTTTTGCCGACGGAGCGTGTGAGCATTCCCAAGCCCATTAGCCTTCCCTGTTACTGATGTACTGGGCATGCTGCTACCACACTGTTAATTATTCAGCAGTGAAGCAAAACAGCAGAATCCAAAACTTGTAGGTGCTGTCACCGGGTAGAAACAGTGTTGATCCATGAGAATGTCAGTCTTTTTTTTTTGTTGTTGTGAATTAAGCAGCCTTTAATCACCGATTCTGGTATTGAGAAATAAAAGCAGCCCCAGCACTGCTTCTCAGTGAAACACCGAGCGGGCCCCATTACCCCCAGCCGGTGTCCCCCACCTCCCCATGGCA
>NW_009710799.1:43350-43917 GCF_000703405.1 Apaloderma vittatum | reverse complement strand
GGCCAGCCCCATCTTCCCACCTTGGGGGAGTGGCCACTAAAACCAGCAGCCCAGGCTCCCTGTTCCCCGCTTGGGGCAGCTGCGTGGCCTCTCCTCAGAGCCCGTCCTGCCCCGCAGTGGTGCCTGAGCTCTGGCCTCGCCAGGTGTTGGCGGGCAGCGTGCGCTGCTTTGTGTCTCGGGGATCCGGCTGGGGCAGCCCCTCCGCTCCTGCTGCCGGAGCCCCAGTGCCCCCCACAGCTAAGCCCTGGCCGGCGCCCCTGAAACGGCGTGGGTGCTGCATGAGCTCATGGAAATAGGGGCTCTGGAATCCCCTGAGACACCAAATGCTACTTTTAACCCTGAAATTAGTGTGGCGAGTCTTGCTAAGTTGGCACAAGCTACGATGGGCTCGGGTGAGCAAGGACCTGAGCGCTGAATGCTCTGCTCCAGCTGTGCTGAGAAATGGCAGAAGGACCGGTGCAGGAAGCCAGGTGAGAGTTTTCTAAACCCAAAAAGAGAGAGAAGAAACGCTGGAGCTCCTCTGCACGTTGCCAACTCCAGTCCAGCCCCGCACACCTGCTGCCGGCG
>NW_009710799.1:39880-43319 GCF_000703405.1 Apaloderma vittatum | reverse complement strand
CGGGTGCTGTGGGAAGAGCCGTGGGGCTGCCGGTGCGTCATGTTAGCCATGGGTCAGGTTTTGTGCAAAAAAGAGAACGTCGGGCATTTCTTTTGGTGAAAGGCAGCAGCAATGGAGGTGTTTGTGTGGATGGCCATTCCTGCAGACACCTGCTCCTCTCCCAGCAGTCGCTAATGCGGAGTGACCAGGCCTGGCTTGGTTAACTCTGCATCCCACGTGCAGCCGTGAGCAAACGTGAACTTTCACAGTGGCAAGAAACACCGCGTGGAGCGTGCAATCCTCATTACATACATAGCCTGTTTTCAATGTCTTTTGCAAGGCCTTTCCTGTTTTCTTTGAGCATATGGATAGTGCTGAAATAATATATTAAGAAGGAAACAGAATTTTCCCGCGGTCTCAGTAGTAAGCTTCAATTTCTGGGGTTCGTAGACTTGTATAAAATTTATCTTATCTGTGTCTCAGGATCTGGTGACTATTTAGTAATAACGGACGCCCACACAGCGTGCCAGGACACCATGCTGTTTGGTAATGAGAACTCCTGGAGTTGTGTGAAGGCCCCAATTAATCATCATAGTGCCAATTAAAAAGGCCATTAGAAATACTGTCCGCGGCCATCAATCCTGCGTACGTACTCTCTCTTGAAGAGGTGCATGCAGAGCACACTCCGATTTGCACGCATATGCATACTTCTTTTTCCAGGTCGATACGACCTGGCAGAGCCATTGGGCAAAATATATTGGCAGCAGCGATGAATTTATATTCCGTCTTACGTCATACTGTAGCTGGATCCTGAATTTATTCCAGTCTGCTAAATCAGGTTTTGTTTTTGTAAGTGGGACGTGGTTCTCCACGAGGCACAGTCACACTCAAGCTCTCGTTGGAGTTGCACTGCAGTATTACCAGGGTATGATTTTAAAGGCCAACGTTCATTAAATCCTTCCAGAACAGGGACTTCATTGTCCCACGCTGTCCCTGGTGTGGAACTGGGTGCCAGTTTGCATCTTCAAGCACTCCACTAATATAAATAATTATGGGTGGAGCTGGTAGCATTTTTGCTTCGCATTGTTTATTACTTTTCAGTTTTAATTCTTTTTGTCAGCTGCTCGTAAGTTCTTCATATTTCACTTGTTTGAATTGCGACATTTTTATACCCATTGTGTGCCCCGGCATGGATTTTTTTTTCCACCCTGAAAAGTCATTCTGAAAACAGTTGAAGCAGTTAGGAGACCAAGAGTAAAGCAGAATGCTGTTTTGCCCATATTAAACCAAAAACAGACCGAGAAAGGGTTTGGTTTTTTATTAGGAAGCAGAACGCACGCTTTGAGCGAGGGTTTGAAAATTCTTCAGGGGTTATGGTTTTTGTTTTTTCTTCTAAAACGCCTGCCTAAGTTGTTCAGAGTTACAGTACAGCTCTGAAAGCCCCTGTTCTCTCATGCTCAGCAGAGGTGTTACGTTTTCTGTAAGAGGAAGGGAGCTGGGTGGGGCGGATCGGCAAGAAGTGCAGCGCCTCAATCAGGAATCTGGAATTGAGCTCAGGATTTCTCTCTGCTCTTAACAAATACTTTATCAAACACAGTAGCAGATATGTACGTTCTCATTCGGTTATCACAGGAGATAATCTGCTACCTCTGTCTTTTACTTCACTTGCTCAGGTACCAGGTTTTGGGTAAGCGGACCTTTGGAGCTGAGGATATGCCTGGGGCATCGACATGCTGCTGCATAATGGGATATCAGTTTGGCTTTCCACCCTTGGCAGGCAGGGATTTTGGAGTCATTTGACCTTTGTCTTGATGTGCCCCCGTAGCCTAGCTTTTATCCAGGAGAGGATAAAATACCGTTGTCAGATGGGAGCAGGAGAGTTTGCAAACGGCTAATAGCCTGGGTTTATTTCGAGTAGTCACACGTTACTGTGAAAACTTAGGGTGATATTAAGAACTTTGCATTCAGAGTAAAACCCAGAGGGTGTTGCTAGACAGCCAGAGATGACAATAAAGCCAATTATTAATGAGCTTCCTTTCATTCAGTGGGAACCTGTGTTTGTAATTTATGTTGGGGGAAAGAGAAGATGCAGGTTGCAAACGGATGTTGGGAATTTAAAAAGGTGAAATTCTAAATGAGAGCAAATTTAAAAATGAAGCCTCTTCGCTGCCCTTCAGCTTAAAATCTTGTGATTATCTAAAGTCCCAAAATGTGGCTTCATTGTTCATTTCCTTCTTACCAGAATAACAGAAGCTCGAGGTTTTAATGTATTAAAAAGAATTAATCATTTTTCATTATAACTTCTGGTAGTGTTTTAATTAAAGGTATTAGGAGAACCGTCATGTGCAACATATTTTAAACTTCTTGTCCAGGGTGCTAGAAATACCTAGGAAAAGGATTATGTACATAACCTGTGCACTCGCAGAGAAGTAGACTGGATTTTGTTATTCTCAATTGTTTGTCACCAGCAACATGATTGTGTGTTTTTACCTGGCAAAGAGGAAGAATTACTTTGTGTGTGCTCTTTGCAATTCATAATCTATTTAACAAATTGAAACTGCTTTTAACAAAGTTCAGTTTTGTTTCTTCATGCTGAAAGAAACCTCATTAAAGACAGCTACATACAATTTTGACACACACTTAAAGACAAGACCAAGGCAATTATGTATCTGGTTTTGTGAGCAGCTTTCATTTCTTCCTGGTTTTGCCTCACCACCTTTCCCCACCTCCCTCCCAGCTATGCCCTCAGCGTGTTCCAGCCTGTCTGTGTATGTGCCACCTTCAGGGAGGGATTTTTGAGGATTCACTGGATTTTGAGGATTCACTGACGTTCTGTGCTGTTCCATCGGGACCCTCTGGTGTTACCTGCCTGCCTTCCTAGTGCTGCCCGAGTGGCGAGGTGCTACCCTCCTGAAAATGCCAGGAATTCATAGAATCGTAGAATAGCCTAGTTTGGAAGGGACCTTAGAGATCATTTAATCCAACCTCCCTATCATGGGCAGGGACGCCGCCTCTCAGCTAGACCAGGCAACACATGGGGACCGAGCAGGAATTGAACCCGTGACCTCGGTGTTGTCATTGTTGTCAGCACCGCGCTCAACCCACTGAGCTAGCCGGCCCCCTAATTCAAGAGGATAATCCAACAGAATTCTTGGCAAGCATCCTCTGATCTGACGACGGGCGTTTTATGGCAGTGTTTTTCCTTCTGTGTTTTTCTCAAAGCGTTTGCATGATGTCAGTACCCTGTAAAACCAAGCCTAAAGGATGTTAGGGCAGTGACGAAGAGCACTGTGGAGTGATCGGGGGCCGGTTAGCTCAGTCAGTTGAGCATAGCACTAACAACGCTAAGGTCGTGGGTTCAATTCCTGTTTGGTCCCCATGTGTTGCCTGATCTAGTCGAGAGGTGGCGTCCCTGGCGGCAGGGAGGCTGGATTAAAATGATCTCTGAGGTCCCTTCCAG
>NW_009710799.1:0-39848 GCF_000703405.1 Apaloderma vittatum | reverse complement strand
CGCTCTGGTCACGGCTTAGAGTGAACTGTTTTGGTTTTTAACCTCCAACATTTTGAGCGAGAAGAGGATGGAGGAAGGAACTGAGGAGGTTGTCCCCAGGAGTTGTAATGTAACGTCTAAATTTGTACAAATTTTGGAAAGTGGGAAGTGGAAGGCTTTAGGGAGATGGTTTAAAAGTAGGATGCTGCTTCCACCCACTCCTTAGGCTCCCTGTGAGCCAGGAGTGTCACCACTTTAACAGCTGCCAGTGCAGCTGACCTGGATTTGAATGGAAAGATCTTGTTGGTTGACGTTTAAACAAAATGTTATTTTTTTTTACATGCCACGTGGTCCCAGTGGTCTTCTTTAGGCTGCCAGGTGCCTTGAAAAGCCAAAATCTTTGACCACTGTAAGGAATTTCTGCAGTTTTTCTGTTTGTCCTTTGTACTATAACCCTCCTCCAGGAGATCTGATTCGCGTGTAAGGTATCTTTAAGTGTGTATATTATTTTCACAAGTTTGCAAAAGAAAAAAGGTGAATAGGTGTCTAAATTTAATTGAAGTTACTGGACATAAGCACATAAAACCTATTTATTAGGTGAAACAGGGTTTCTGTTCAAAGACCTGAATGTCCCCCCTGAAATAATAGCATATGGTGGCTTCTGTGCTTGGGCAAGAGGAAGAGTTATGTGATTTTGCTGCTCTTATTGTACAGTTAGTAAATAACGAAATAATGGGAGTTAGCCACTTTTTTTTTAATTTGAGTTGTTTAACTGACAGCTGATTGACCAGCTATTTTGAAAGGAGGTGGGAAAATCTCTTCAGGTGCCCCTGTTTAACTTTTTCTTTTTTTTTTTTAAGTTCTCAAGATCTCACTTAATTGCGAGTTGTGTAGAGTGCCTGTGGCCTAATTCCTTTTCCCCAAAGAAATAACATCCATTCAGGAATCTGGGTGTTCCTTGCATGTTTTCCCCAGATGAAAGGATCTCAAATTTAGTAAGTAATAGTACAATAAATCTTAATTTATATTCTTATGAATATATAAAAAGGAGCATAAAATAAACTCATACTTCTCATCTGTGCTTGCTACAAGCGTTGATATACTCATAATGGAAATCAGGTCCAAGGGTTTTATCAAAAGCAAAATTTTGTCATTTCTTATTACACAAAGCCAAAGTATTACCCTTGCAAGTATTTCAAAGTTTGCAGAGTCCATGAGAAGAAATTTCTGCCCATTAATGCACATTACTAATGAATGCCTCTGGTTCATTTGGGAGTTTTGTATGTAGGAAACAATGTTAGTAGACACGTGCATGAATTTTTCTAAAGTGCCTGCCTCATATTTACTTTAAGTGCAAATGTCCCACGGTGGTTTTGCAATACCAGCATTTCATCAGATAACCCGAGGTGAAAGCTTCTGGAGTCTCAACTGATGATCACATTAAACAACGATAAAGAGCATAATGTAAATAATAGAATTATTTGAAAAGATGCTCCAGATGAATAATATTTTTGTAATTTGTGTTTGTGGAGGTGTTACAAGTTCCTAAAGCTGAAAGGATTTAAAATTATGCACTATATGAGTGAACATGTCGTCCCTGTGCTTCTCGGTGCCGTGCTGCTACACCATCTAATTTATCCGAGAGCAAAATATATGAGCAACACTTTTTCAAAGTACCCTCAGTTACATGGTTTCCTTCTCTCTGCCAGAGAATGGGTCTGTGGGTATGCACAGACGGAGGTGTTCTCTTTTTCTCAAACATCTCAGATGACACAACTAGAATACCTGTAATTTTTGATTCCACAGCCATCGTAATCTCTCAGTTCTGAACAGTTTGGCACCCATCAAGAGCAGCTTTTTCAGCACTTTCAGGCATTGAGTGAACTGAAACTCTTGGCTTGACAGAAGATTTCAGAGAAGCGCAGAGAGCTCTGTGGGAACTGGTTTTAAATCCCACATAACTGGAAGAAATGACCCCCCAGGTGTCAAGTGTCCCTATAGCAAATTTAAGGACCCGTTTTGTTTCCTTGGCGATGAGATGAAAGTGGAGCCATTTCCCCTGAAAAAAAATGGAAGAAAGCCGGGACGCAGCGTAAGAGCATTTTGTGAGAGAGCTCGATGAGGGTGCTGCAGGGAGCAGGAGAGCACGAGAGCACGCTGGCACCCATCACCTCCCTCCCTTTCGCATTAAATGTAGGCTGCTGTGGATAGGGGGGTTTTAAAAAAGAAATGGGGGGTGCAAATACCTCTCACTGAGTTTTTATTCCCGTTATTCCTTCTGCAAAACTGAGGGAAGCATCTGATAATTTGCTCCTGGGAAAAATGTCCAGTTTTTACTGCCTCATGCTCTTTCCTTTGATATGCTGGGCAAAGTGAACAAGCGTAAAATTGAAGCAGGAACGGAAGAGGGGAGGAGAAAAGGAAGGGCAAGCCCTAGAGAGCGAGTTATACAATGCTAGCCCTGAAAGCCTAGAAAAAAAAGCCTTTTAAAATTTGCTGAATACGAAGCAAACATTGCCTGGGTCAGCTTTCCAGCATCGCAGCAATACACACGTGACCAATAATTCGCCCCGACAGAAGCGGCGTTCAAGAATACAAACACCGCGAATGCTCCGTTCTGCTTGTGCGCCCGGAACGCGACGGAGAAGCCTGGAGTTCCACGGCAGCGCGCTGTCTCACCCATCTCCTCGTCTGAGGAGCATCCTTCCACGTGAAAGCGCAGCCTTTCTGATCCCCTCAGAGAAGAGAGATTCTGTCTCCGCAGTCCATTTTGCAAGCCATGCACTCCGCAACCTGTGCCGTACGTGGGGGATTTGTCAAGAGAAGCAATGGGACCCAGTGTCACGCGCGGACTTGTTATGGATGAAACCCCGTTGACGGAAAGGATTAGCGGCAACCGAGAGATAAAAACGAGAAGTTCTATTTTTTTAAGGAAGATCATGCTGCAAAATTTTGATTATTTGTTGGGTGAGATAATAGTCAGGGCTTTGTGTTATTGGAGATTCTGTGCCTTAGGAAACTGGCAGGGAATTCAGTCCGGTGGTGCTAAACTGTACTTCAGAATCTGAGGCTTCATAAGAAACAGGGGGAAAAAGTGCAAAACAAACAGAAACCCCTCTATATGCTGCAGCTGCAGAGAAAATGCTCAAAAACTCACTGTGACCAGAGTTGTGATCTTGTCCTGAGGCAGCAATCAGCTGGAAGCAATACCTTTGAGAAGAGTGAACTATGCTGGTCACTTCAATGCATATGAGCTGTGAAGTCTGACATGTTTACACAGCAGCTAGCTCGTTTCTGTGCTTTCTTTGCAAAAGCCTGAGAACGTGTTTTCTTGGGAAAGAAGAAGAGATCCAGATGGAAGGTTTTTTTATTTTTCAAGTAAATTAGAATTAATGTTGCATTTTCCTTCCTCTGTTCTCTCCCCACCCCCTAAAAGAGGAGAAAATAATAAAAAAAGAAAATGCAAGCAACTTTTCAAATTGTGGAGAAACAGGGAAACAAGGGATATTTTCTCTGCCCACCGGAAAGAGCTTTAGTCATATCCGGAGCCTTGAAAAAATCAAAACAAAACCCCCTTCTTCTCACTAACTCCTACATTCTCCTTAGTGCCATATGCCTCAACTTACAATTATTCAGCTTTTAATACATTCCGCTTCTGCTCTGACAGCTCTACAACGTACAACAGTTGCACAGAGTCAGAAGGCAAATCTGTGAGGCACAAAGAATAAATAATTCGGTGACAGTTTAAAACAAATGTAGTGAATATGGAAGTAAATAACATAAGTAAAACTGGATCGCGATGGCATTTTTTGCAATTCTGTATGTCTGTCTAAACCTCCTGCCTTGAATGTACCCACGCAGTGCTGCAAATTTCCCTTTTGGCATCAGCTGGGCTGAATTTACATTTAGCAGGCTGCAAAATACAGGGGACGGTGTACATGGTGCTCCTGATCGCCCCGAGGAACCTGTTAATCAGTGGAACACTGTACGGTTGTATGGCTCACACCGCGTTTGAGCGTTGGAGCTCAACATTAGAAAAGCTTTGTAATTGCTAATAATTAGTACTGGGTAAGCCTCACAAGGTTTACTTAAGAGTCCTCTCATGTCAGATTCATATCCAAAGCGTTTCTGAAGTACCTGAAGCGTTTAAGGATCTGGGAGGTAATACTTTGTCACTGTGTAAGGCAGAAGACCTGTGTATGAAAGGGCAAGGGGATTGTGAAATAATTACTGGCTCTGCATTTAATTTGAGTCAATGAAAATGCCAGAGTGATTGAAGTGTTTATGCTGAAGATCAAGGAGTTAGATTGGAATAGGGTAATCAAAACCAGGGCCATCTTTCTTAAGTTTTTTAATATTTCTTGGGGAGGAGATAATGGAAGCCTGTGAGAGTGTGGCAAGGGGAGTGTTGGAAGGAAAGTCAGGATCAGAGGTCACACCTGTGTGAAGCGATGGTTTGAGAATGACAAGTAGAAATAGAAATCTGCTTCACTTGACGGGGATGAATGGGTTCCCTGACCTGAGGAGGAAGCCTACAGGTGGCTTTGCACCATGGAGATGGTAATTTGATAGTGGCAGTTACAGGTGAAAAAATCTACTGTTAAAAATACGGTGGAAAAAATGCCTGGTCTCAGTTATGTGTGGCTACTGATGCCCCTGAGCCTCCATTGCTGGGGTGGCTCTTTTCCGCAGCCACGGCTCTGACGCTTTCAGTTTGCCTTTTTTTCCATACTTTCAGCGTGATTCCTCCCAAGCCTATTTTCTCCATCTATTCCCAGGCTGCCTTTTACTTTGTGTTTGTTTGTGCTCACCTGTCTTTGGTGCTGGGGTATTCCACACCACTCACCTGCCTCTTCCCTCCAGCTGCCCTCGTAAAGCTGGCAAACCGGTGAGCAAGGCTCACAGAGTCAGTATTGCTATACCTGGGACTGTACAGACATTTTCCATGACGTGGGAGGTGGGATCCGTCAGATCTTGCTTACGGATCTCTTTGTATCCCGAGGGCAGGGAAACATTTGCCAACGGCCTGTGACTTTGCCTCTTTGTGAGCAATATATGCCGGGAGTCTTGTCATACTAAAACAAAAGCCATGTTATGGGCTGCTGGCTGCTTCTGTTCAAACATGAAGTATGGATTTCGAGGTGTGTTTGCTTTAAAGAGGTTCTGATCAAGGTGAATTATGAAAATGTCAATAAATACCACATTTTAAAAGGCAATAAAATGGCTATTAATGTTGAAGGCAGAGCTCCAGGCAAACATGAGCAGCAGACTGAACAACCTACTTAGATGTATCTTCTTCCTCCATAGCACTCAGCCTGAGGAGCTGAAGCAGCCTTGAACTCCAAAAGCGAGTTCTTAAAGGCTCAGATAGTCACAAGTTCTTCACAGACACCGTGTTTCTGGGTTTTGTTCCTTTGTGCGCAGGTTTCTGTCATAACTGGCCATGCAAGTCCCTTCTGTGCGTGTGACATCAATCCGTTCGTCAGCTAAAAGTACCTGGGGCGCTGCAGTTTGATGTGGTGCGATTAATCATGTATTTGGGCACCACGATGGCGAGTTTTATTTTGTTTTGAAATACCGTGTGTGGAGCACCGGAAAAAAATAAGTAGTGGAATGCCATGTTTAGCATAGTTTTCTTCTGCAGTTCTTCGTAGAGAAGTACCAAAGATTTCCTCCAAAGAGTCGAGTTTAATAGAAATAATCTTCCGTACGTCAGGTCAGGGTTTCATTGCTTGCCCGCCCAGTCAGGAGTTACCTGCAACTTGGCAGGATCAGCTCTGTAACGTTATCGTAACAGCAGTTTAGAGATTATCAACTCAAATGACACATCTGGGGAACACTCCTATCCATAGGTCTCCCCCCGTGCCCTTCGCTGGACTTGAAGCCTGATGAGTGTTTGGAAATTGCTTTGAGATGATGAAAATGTGCCTTTTAATTAGCATCAATATTTCTAATCTTTTGGGAGGTAATAATGTGCCGCTTCTTTACTCCTTGACTGTTGACAGATGGCCGCGTATTAAACATCATTAAATTCTGGTATCAATCATTTTTGTGCTTTTTGAAAGGTGCTCATCATTTAAATGAAATGATATATAGAGAGGAGGGAGATTTTTCACCCCCGGGTTGTGCAGACTTGGATGGGGGACTGCCACAGCCTTTGGCGGAGGCCTCGCTTTATAAGACGTTACGAGTATAAAATCCCGGAGGCGCTGCTCCCTTGTCATTTCAGCATATGTGCCTATGTTCAAAGGGGCTCTTGTGTGGCAGTAGCCCGAATGCTTTTGAGACAAAGCCACTATTTCAACATTTAGGAACTTGAACTTTTGAGAAGCCTGTGCTTATGCGCAGGGAACATTTCATGCATTTACACGGGGATTCATATTGTGTGTGGTTTCGCGAATGCCGTGAAAAAGCGCAGATGAATTCTCATGCGTTATTTGCAGCAGTGCTTTATTTGACTTGATGCATTCTTGGCTAGAACCTCTAATTTCTTATTTGTGAAACTTTGTTTAATGGGTACAGTTATGATCTGCATTGTGTCCTTGCTCATCTTAATGGCAGTATTAATTTGCAGGAAGGCACAAAAATTATCTTGTGGAGTTATCAAGCGGTGTTTAGGCTTTCTGAATGCTAATTAATTCAGAGCTCAAATGCTGTGTACCTGCTGCTTAAAAGGCTGGCAGCTTGTATTCATCACCTGAGTGACAGCTGTTCCCAGCGTTTTTTACTCTTCAAAAAGAGTGGAGAAGATTAACTCCTTCCATGTTCACGACTGCCACGCTGAAGTAACAATTGTTATCTTCAAACTTTAAATTTGCAATATGTTTTCTTTAACAGATTTGCTGATTCCAAGACTCTATTATAGAGAAAGGGTTGGTGACAGTATATTGTTAAGGAAAACTGCTACACATTTCTCCAATACACTGTTTTTCTCCGCAGAAAAAGACACGCCTCTGACATTCAATGTCAGAACCCGATCTTCCATGTAAGTTAGAAGAGAAAGAATTAAAATATTGCTAAGCTATATTTTAATATTAATAGTGAGTGTGGAATCTGAAATTTTTTTCTCTTGGAGTCAGATCCTTTTTACAATATTTGCTATCAAGGAAAATATGTGTTAGTTGCAGTTCAATTAAATGCTCACTTAAGCCGTTTAAATGTCACACAAAATAGCAAAGAACAGTTTTATATGCTGGATTCAAAGATCATTGAGTTGTTGTTTGTTAAACTTCTCCACACGAGGAAGAGATGGTAGGTTTTGGTAGTAAAAAAGAGGGCTGAAGGCATGCAGGTAATTTTAATTTAATATAAGAAAGGGTATCAGCCGGTATAATGCAGATGTTCACGTTCATGGTGTTCATGAGAGGCTCGCACAGTTTGCCTGAGTGGTTGAAGAAGTGAGCTACTAATATTGGATTGCATTGCTTCTTTTTCACAGAGGAACAGGTAGCTAAAATATCTATGTTAACTCCATCCCTCTGTTCCCTACAGCCCCCGATCAAAACATTTTTTCATTATACTACGTTTTCTTCTTGGAAGAAACATCAGACAAATCTTTGGTTGTCTCATGTCAAAGGGTATTGCTGAACTACTGATACCAAATAAAATTGCACAAAACCTTCCAGTTAGTGTTTTAGGGTAAATACAAGGTTTTTTTCCTTTTCCTGCTTTAAAGACCGAGGGATTGTGGTATGTGTTTTGCTATGTAAGTATTTCAGAAAGACGGATGTACAGTAGACGTTTCATAATAATTACAAAATTTTCATTCGCACTTTGGAGGCCCCCTGTCTTTAGGGAAACTCAGGGTGGACTTGACTAATGCCTCCAGGCTTTGATTCTGCTCACATCGGTTTTTACGCATTCTGATTCAGTAAATCTCGTTAAGCACATGTTTAACTTCCAGTGTTCGCTGAAACTTCTGCTGACTTCAATAGCAAATCAAGCACATGCTTCAATGTTGTTCAGAGCCTTAGGGAAAGGTGATTAAAGAACAAAGCCATGCCATTAAAATATTTTAACTAATTAAAATCCAGTAGATTTGCTGATGCTGATTCACTGAGAGTAAAATAATTTCTTTGTAGTTGGCTGGCTCTCTTGTGCACCAACTTCAGTATGTTAACTGCGTATTTGTGCTCTGACAATACTTTTCCTTTTACTTTTGACCCGCTGTTCTATTCTTACAAATAATTAGTGATTATAATAAGCAATTGAAAATGTAATGGGAAATAAAAAGGTTTCCAAGCTTGTTTACAAAGTGTTCTTGAAAACAAAAGTTATTTTTAAGAAATTGTTGTCTTCTTCCATGTTACTCAAACGTCTTTTTTTATTACTCATCGACTTCAAAAGACATTTTTAGCTTTCATGCACAGGGATGATTTACTGAATACTGCAATATGTAGCTCTGTCTCTAGTATCTTATTTATTAAAAATCCCTCAATCTTCAAGAATTTTGTGAAATACTTTCTATGGGGGAGCTGTGTTGCTCTCTACTCCACCCAGAGAAGGTTCTAAAATAACCCCATAACGATGCAGAAACTGAAAGATTGGCTAAGCGTTTGGGGCAGGGCGTAGTGGGGCAGCAGGAGGTTAGAGGAAAGGCTGTTGGGTTTGTTTTTAATTTATATTTAGTTTACCGTAGAGGAAATGGTTAGACCAAGACTAGAATATTTGGAGAGGCTGGACATGGCATCGTTAGTATTGCCAAAGTTCTTGGTTACTGTGTGTGCAGAATCCTGAGTTCATTGAAATCCCAGAGCGAGCTGTTTGGGGTCTGTAGCCTGTCTGCAGCTTCTTGAAATAAATCTTGAGTGATAAAGCTGCATACTTGTTGCTATGGTGGTGTTAAAATCTTAACGATGATTCGGTCTCGGTGTGCTCGCTGTGTCAGACCAAGAAACCATCGAGCCTGGTGATTCGTTTTTTTGCTTCTTGACCTTTTGGCAAAGATCAAGTGTAGCATATGTTTTTATTAGTTTAAAATCTGTTATGTCCTCAACTTGAGGATTTTATATTAAATGAGTTTGGGGACTGGGAAGTGTCGGAGCTTAGGCCATCCTTTCCATGCATGAAGCTGGTCATTGCTGCATTTCTTGAATGGTGTGAAAATAAAAAAAAAAAAAGTGACAAGTCCCCTAATGGCCATAAATGAGTGTGAAGGGAAGAGCCAGGAACGAAGCAAGCATAGATTGTGCTTTTCTAAAGTATTCTCTTAATCTCCACCTATTTTCTGCTCAGGAGTTTTCCTGAGCCTCAGTAAAACTCCTGTACAAATAAAATAAAATAGCACTTTGATTGCATTTTAATCTTGTTTTCACTGTCTTCTCAATCCGTATTAATATTAATTTTGTAATGTCCAGTATTATAATATCAGATTATTGCCTTTAGGACTGGCCGTTTGTGTTTACCAGATGCAGTGAGCCTATGCTCAGCCTCATCCCTTTTGAAGAGCAAGTAATTGCGTCACTGCTGCTGCTTATTTTCACTGACCACTCTTACAATGGTGTTTTGTGGAAAATTAGATAAAATAGCAATCAGAAATACTACAGATGCACTACATCAGGGTGAAATGGCACAGGTAGGATTTGATTTGGTTTGATTAAAGATCACTGGAAAGGAATAGATGCAATCGATACCTTTGAGTGAACGCTGTTGTCACAGGCGTTTAAAATATATTCAGAAATATGCCAGAAGCTATGGAGAGTCGGTGCTCACTCGAACATTTTCGATTGATTAAATACCAGCTTATGAAATTTGGTAGACGGGAGGTCCAGAACTGCTCGTACGCGTCGCGATGAGTGGGTGGCTGGCGAAAGCTGGTTTTATTTGCCCTGCGACACAGTTACCGCTGAGGTCTATGTAATGCAGCAGGTGATGACAAGCGTGGTTTATGACATCTTTTGAAACAGAATCAAGCCACTAAAGGCCAAGTTGATGTGACAAGGTGAAAACTGGAAGTTGTATTAGAAGCAAGATGAATACAGCTCCGATAGAGAGCGATCAAAATAATTTCTAGGTGACACTTCTTACTAAGTATGTGAGGTAATACAGGAGGGAGGAACCTGTGTCATTGTAAATTAGTGGCCTTGGATTAAGTCTCATTTCTCACTTTTTTAATTATTTGACCTGCCATGGTTAATAAAAAGAAAGTTAATTTGGTGTGACATTTTTGGGGGTAGCTTGCTGCCTTACCAAATTAATTGCAATAAAATAGAATAAAATCATAGTTTCAAAAAAAAACACCCCAAACTTCCTGTTCCTTCCATTTTGATTTGGTTGATGATTTCTTACTCATTATTTATGGCCTCAATATTTCGATTAGGACATGTTAAATAAAGCTGTTGTTTCGGGGCAGAGGGGGTGGAATTAAGTGTTTGTAACTATTTAATGTTGCTATTTAATGGAAAGTAGAGTATTCTTATTCTTTTAAATTTCTGATCTGATCCAAAAACTAGCGTCTATGAGATAGAAATCCACTGCAGCAAAATACCATCTTATTACTATGCGTGCCACAATGCTTACAGGTTATTGTCAATATACAGTGTCTCCTGGCAAGGAAGCTTTTGTTTGTCGTGGGAACAAAGTGATTGCTCCTCATTTTTCTTGACTGCTGAGTTCTTTAAATGAAAAGCATTTTGATCCTGGAATAAATATTGATTCTCTCTTTTCTCTCTCTGAGAAAATTAATTTAGTGTGAGTTATATTCACCCAGGTGAGGTAAGGGCAGCTCAGGACCCCACAGGCTACTTAGACCTGTGACACAGGCCAGTATTCAAGAAGTGTCTTCATTACCCCGAGGTCAGCGCGTGCATGCTAGTTCTTTGGAAGAGTGTCCCCTGGGGCAGAGCAAGGCAGGATTCGTGGTCCACTTGTCTATAGCAGTAGGACTGCAGGCTTTCTTTTTCCTAGCCAAAAAGTAGTAGAATCTATCTGCCGTCATTCCTGTCCGCCTCCCCGCCTTCTGAGTGATGCTGTACCCTCAGACTGGGTGGTCTAGGAGAAACTAATGGCACTAACACCTTCCAGAAAGAGCCTGTGGAGAAACGTAAAGGTGTGCGCTGGTTTGTAGCGTGCAGAAAGCCTTTTCACAGTACGTTGAGGGAACAGTAGAGAAATTGGCAGTAGCCAAGTCTTCCCTTTGTAAATAGACTGGAAACTCATACGAGAGAATACCGAGTGTTGAGATAATGCCTGGGAATGCTTTTACGAAACTGAGCATCCGTTGCCGTGGCCACTTTTCAGCTGACAGGGGACACGCTCATCCTTGGAGAGGGGCTCCGTGACACATTCTTGCTACACAAATGGAAGGAGTAGCCAAGAGCAATGGGAAGAGTTGGGCAGATCTTGTTAAAACATTGCTTCCCCTTCCTTCTCTTTGCAGCTCTCTTAAGACTTTGTGGTGAGAAACTTGTGAGCTTTGCGGGTGACTACGTGTGCCTGTTGCTGTCATAGTGTTGGACATCAGTCTGCGTCCACGTGTGTCCCTGTCAGATTCAAGACACAAGCCCGTCTTACTGTAGAAATTGCATCATGCAAGTGCAAAGTTTCTGCTGCCTCGACTTAAAAATTAAATTTGAATAGGCAATTAACAATTAGATCAGATTGCTGAGTTCCCTTTGGAGAGTGATACCTATTGTGTCTTGATTTCGTCATTCTAAAAGCAACACTTAGCATTTTAAGAAATTTTTGTAGTGGAGTTTATTGCAATGTGAGAAGCTTTGAGTATTTGTAAAGTCTGTGTAAGCTTCTGACAGGTTGAATCACTGGATGTTATTGTGAAACTATTTATTTGGTGTTTATGTGCTGTACGTTGTTCTATGTCTTGTAACACTGGCCATTTCCTTAGTAAAATGTTTTCAAGAGAAGAAGGGAAATGATAAGGATTTTACATCTCCAGCACAATGTTATCATGCTTTTGTTCCAGAGTCAGAACTATTGAATTAATGTTGAATTCACATTTCATTTCATTTTTTATTTGTGACTCCTCATATTGTTTTTTTAAAACCTCCACCACGATAAAAAACAAACAGAAATGAGTTAATATGTAAATATAACCCACTCACTTCTTCTGTGCCTTAGGCAGAGCATGATCCTGCGATTGACTTTCTGAAAACGATCAGGATTGTTTGGGAAGGTTTTAAGCTAAAACGGGGACTTTCATATGGCCTGTATTATCTCTCCTCAAGGGAATGCATTTTGTTAAAGTGACGATTTATGAGATTCAGTACTAATGTCAAACTTTGTTCTGCTGTGTGAAGAAGATAATTAAACCACCAAAATAGCAGAATGTAAGCAGTGGAACATTGTTGAGCTTGTAGATATTTCCACAAAGGTGATTTAAAATTTGATTGAACAGTGATACAAGTGTTTGAGGAATGTCCATGTGTGATGTGAGGAAAAAAAACCTTAAGCAACTTAGCTGTTTCCCTTGGAAGGATTTTAGGAGGAAGATGCAATATTTATGTGCAATAGCAGTTGGGTATTTTTAGAATTATTTTAAATTCCCTTATAGTAAGTCTTGGCATGATTAGAGAATAGTTAGGAATCAGATAAGGTAAGAGTTTGTCCCATTTGTGTGAAATGGTCTTCCAGGATAAAATTACAATTTATTTCCTTCTAAATGCAGTATTCAGCTGGGAGTGAATTAATTAAGGCTGGGCTGATAAGTATCTGCTGTTGTTCTGCAGTCATCACGTGACAAGACATAAGGTATCTACACGCAAAACTCATTTGTTCGTCAAAAAATAAATAAAGTGCCTGTGCCTGTTGTTGCTAGAGCTGTTATGTGATACTTTAAATAAATGACATTCAAGATACCCAAAGGCCTAATATTTTATTATTGTTATTATTAACGTAGATTGCATTAGTGTAACGGCTCTTTCCTCATTTGAGAGCCTTCTCTCATGAGACGGGGAGGTGGACCCTGTGCCCTACCTAGTTTACTACTTTATCCATGCTAGCACTTGAGCAAATGAGGATTAACATGATGTAAATTAAACATCCTAAAATGCAACAGGGCAAGTTTAGGCTCGACATTAGGAAGAAATTTTTCACAGAAGGAGTGGTCAGACCCTGGAACAGACTGCCTAGGGAGGTGGTTGAGTCGCCATCCCTGGATGTGTTCAAGTGTTGTTTAGATGTGGTGTTGGGCGATACGGTTTAGGGGTGAACTTGTAGTGTAGGGTTAATGGTTGAACTTGATGATCCCAAGGGTCTTTTCCAACCTGAATTGTTCTATGATTCTATGACTCTCATTTTGTGGTTCCCTCAGTAATCTTCGCTAATGGGGAGGACATATTTGGAGGTTTTATCATTGGGATCCTGAGGCTTAGTTACGCTGTACATGCTGGAAAACTGGTTGGCTTCCTTGTTTCTCTTTGAGGGGACATCGAAAATTGATGCAGCAGAGATGTTAAGGCTCTGAGTGTTGGAAACAGCCAGTTAAGACAACAGAGAACTTCACAGGAGCTTTCCATTGAGTTGTGGAAAATCATTGGCTTGAGGTTTACATGTGTCGGAACACAATTGCTTTCTATGCTTATTCTGGTGTTACTTTCTGTTATTTTTCTGCCTTAAAATTAAGCTAATTGCAAATGGTTTCATACAACAATATTGAATGGAAAGGTAGGTGTTTCTACATAAACATTTGTTGGTATTAATTCTGTGCAGTCCTATCTCAATGAGGTGGATGGAAAATCAAACGCTGAATCTTTAAAAATTGCTGTCTTCAAGCAGATATTGTGAGGAATTAATATAGCTGCAGCTTAATCATAAACTTTTCCCTTTCCTGACAGTACTGACATTTACTTGTTTCTAGACAAATAGATGAATCATAGCTAATCAGTTGGTTTGGTCATTTATGGTATTAATGTGAACCCAAGCCTCCTATCGTTTGACCCTCTGCCTCTGAATGAACTGTAAGAGTCTGAAAGCCTAAAAGCTGATGTTTTGCGACGACTTACAAAATATTCTGAAAGTTGCTCCATTCAGGAGGTTTCAGCCTGGGGTAACAAACGAGTGGTGAGCCGTGGGTGACTGCATGCAGAGGGCAATCCATCATCCGGGGGACGTTTTCTGGCACTTTGCGCTGAAAGCTGAATATTTAGTAACGCTCTTTTTCTTCACGTGAAGCTTTACCTGCGGCTCTGGCTGTGAGTGAAATTGAGTGGTAGCCTGTGATCCCAGCGAGTCTCACTCGCAGCAGGCTTTTTGGTTAGAGGGTTTCCTTTTTAGTTAGAGGGTTTCACAGCACTGTGCCTGCCCCTCTTACTTTCTGCTTGATTGTGTGGGAAAGACGGAAAGAGGATTGAACAGAGAGATGCTAAATATAGAAAATAAAAAAGGAAACCTTGACCAGATGGAAGTTAAGAATACTTACCTGTTCCAGTTTTAGCACCCCTATATTTTTTTGTGAAGAGCAAGGTAAAGGAGGATGGTGTTTCAAAGAGTGGGGATGTGCACCTGCAGCAGGCTATCCGATACTGGAACAAGATGTTGGTTCTGAAGTTTGCTTCCAATAGTCAATTTGAGAAGCATATATTAAGTATTTCTCTGGGTAAGGTGGCAAATCTAGTCCTTGAACCTTAATGCTTCTGCGATTTAAAAAATATTTTGCCGTGTGTAGGGCTTCTTTTTTAAAAAGTGGGTATCTAACCCAAAGACCACGTACAAGCCTTCAAGTTTAGCCTTTTCATTTCGCTTGACACTCTAAAAGGAGATAAGCGAGGGAACGCTGTGTTTACACGGAGGGTGGAGAGTGGTGATGGTGAAGGGGATAATGACTTCAGCTCCAATTTTTTCCTCCTGCTGCAGCAAGGCATCTGTATTCTCTGCTGGGTGCAACCAGCCTGCAGGAAGCTTTTATTCCTGCAAACCACAAGTAAGTCAGCAGATCATCTGGGAAATTAAAGAGACATCAGGCCTGGACTTGTGATGACCCATTTTTAATAAAATCGGATGGTGAAGGGGGATGATGGGAAGAACATAAGGAAGGACTTGACTATACTTCCATGTGCAGTATTGGAAAGATAACATTGCTATGGTATCAGGCTCCATGAGCTGCCAGCCAGCCACAGCGACAGATCTTTTGTCTTCTGAAAGGAAAAGCTCATTGAAAAATCAACTTACAGTGGGCTGACACTTTAGGGGGATCGCTGAGAGGAGCGAAGGAATAAGACTGAATGTTGCTGGGCTGAGATTAGCTGAAGTCTTTTCTTATCATTTAATGGCTTATTATACCATAGTATTCAGGTGAATGTGTACAATGTAACAATACGTCAATTATTTTGTCTAATAATCAGGCACTTCATTTTGTGCTGCAGAAACAAATGCCTTTTTCAATTGCTTTAATATGCTGCGTTCTTTAAACTAGATGGTCTGTAGGCAGCATATAAACAGCACTCTCCAATATTATTTCAGAAAATGAATAGCACGTGCAATGCCCATGCTCATCTACGAGAGAAACTGCAGAGTGACGTAGGTTCTTGTTATTTGCTTCTGTATGAACAGCTCTGAGTAAGTGTCCGTTCTCAAGAAATACATATTTGCTGCATTCTGGCTTGGGGAAGGCTGTGTGTCTATTTGACATGCTCTCAGTGGAGAATTGCTTATCCATGCCTGATCTGGACTGGTTTCACCTTCCAAGAGAAACTAGCATAGGTCAAAAGTTGGCAAGATGGATTGAAAAGTGTTTCCAGCTGATGGAAATGCTTTTGGTAAGCAACCGGGGGAATTTGAAATCTAATCTATTCTCAACGGAAAAACAGCAAATAGTCCATGTTTCAACACGAACGAGCCATTCCAGTATCTAAAGTGCTGACATACTTCAGTTTCTCAAGTAACAGAGGCCTTGAATCAACTGCTTTTGCATGAAAGGTACAAATATGAGGTGTCTTCTTTAATGGGCTGCGGTATGCCAAAAGAACTTTTTAATTTACTAGCTCACTGTGGTTCTAATGGCCACCCTTGTACAGAAATGTCTCCAGACTCCTCTTCCTCCTCCAGTTATTATGTTCAGTGATTTCAGCATTCCTGATTCCTTATTTCATTCCCTTTCTAAATTCTTAATGTTTCCCTACTGTAGTTGAATCTTTCCCTCCCTTATTTGAATATTCATGGTTTTAACTTTTCCTTTATTCTCATCTGAATTTCTTTTTCCTGTTTACTTTGCTCACTCTTGCCTGTTTGCCATGTTTAAGTTCTTCCATATGCCGTTTCTTCACAAGTAGTTCCCGTATTGTTCAACACTTTGAAGGAAACACACTTTCTCAACTGTTACCTGTTCCTCTACATAAAAGGGTGCGTGCTGTGAGCCTAAGATAAGAACATGTCTCATCAGACAAAGATTATTTTATTCCTCCTTGATTGTCTTAGCTGATTTTCTTTGCCCTCTATTCCTTCCATCTGTCTCTGGCTGTAAGGAGAGTATAAGACAAAGTAAGGGCCAAGTGTCTGTTCGGTTTCCCGTTGAAATACAGAATAATGATGAGGATGTGAGTCAGAGACTGAGTAACACTGGGCACAAAACCATGGAAGTACTTTACATACATTTCTTTACTATAATTTTCCTTTTTTTTCTTTTTAACTTCAGTGTCTGTCCTTTTTTTTCTCTTTGTACCTCTCCTAGTTCATGTATACAGCTAATTGAGGTACTCTAGGAGACTTTTAATCAAACATCACTACCTTCTCATTTGCCTGAACTTGGGAGCTCCTTAGGTATATGAATTTCACCGGGAGTGCTGAGCTGCCCTTGACGGCTTTGCAGGGCTAACAAAACCTCCTGTGCCACCCCTCCCACCTCACCGCTCCCGCTGCCCTTTGCACATCACAGATTTCTTAGTCAGACTGGAGTGTGCAGATTTCTACTGCAAATTCAGGATTAAACAAGCCAAGGAGCCCTTACAGTTGTTTCAGTAAAATCTTTAAGAACAGTTTCAGTAAAATCTTTAAAAGCAGCTTCAAAGTTTAATTTCTTCCGATGAGGGCAATCAGCAAAGACAGATTTCCCTCGTACAGAAGCAGTCTTCTTTGACTGTCTGGAGCAAGTTCTCCCACTACCGACTGACTACTGAGATTAAGTGGAATTTCCACAAATCCTGTTACGATGGGTCAAACACTGTCTCTCCGGTGGTACTTCCTTGTTCGGAGCCTCAGCAAAGGGTTATTTTAACGCAGGCGTTTTATGGGGCTTGGAATATCGTCGTACTCTGCATTGCTGCTCCCATAGATAATGGATGACCACTTGGTTAATGTTTGACAGCAGTTACAATACCCATCTCCCAAAGTTAAGTGTTCTTCTGTCTTTGTGTGCGAACTGACCTTCAGGGACAGTAAACATATTGTTTGGCAACAAGTTAATTACAGACTTTATCTTCCAAAAACATTCATGTCACGGGTGGGATAATTAAGATGTCCTTGCAAGTGAAAAAAGTTCTTGAGTTATAGTAGTGTTGCGAAGTAGGTGTTAGAAACCGAGGTCACAACAGTATTACAAGAGCTGTGTACTCGTGTTATTTTGACTAAATAATTCTCCTCTTCAGGCTATAAAGATGAAAGATGAACTTAACTGATATGTGTGGCAATATATTCTGTGAGGCTGTGAGAAAAACAAAGGGATTTGGGTTGTGCAGGGGCATGATGGGCAAGCAGAACTGATTGTGTTTGATTTACTGGGGGATTGATTGCTAGGGTTTATTTTTGTTTTAACAAAAGATATAGGCTCTCCTTTTAAGGCCTATATCGTTTGTTAAATGGTTAGGATCATGTTGGCCCCTTCTGATTTTATAACGTGAACTTCACGGTGATAAATAGCTAATTATTTGCAATTGAATTAGGGTATGAATTTAAATATGACAGAAACAGATGTACCGGTGATTACCTTCAGTGCAGTGCTCGAGGGATCTAAGTTTAACGCAGTATAAATACCTTCCAGAAATGTTGTTTCTGAAATGGAGCAGCGCAACTATTAAAGAATATAATAGAGATGTTAATGAGATCTGTGGTACATCCTTGTCCTCCAGACTGATGGATCTCAGATACGACTTGTGTTTCATTTTGTGTTGTGTTTTTTTTTTTCCCCTGAAAGAATTCTGGGAGCGAGGAGAGGAGTGGCCACTGGTGAGATCTGAAGTTCCAGTTCTGGAGCGCTGGATCTCTCAGTAGGAAGACTGTCATTTGAGTGAAGTCAGGAAGTACCATTTTCACAACGTATGTTCAAAAGAGGACGCGGAGAGTTTTCCAGAGACGGAGCTCGCAGACAGGTGCGCTGCGGTGCTCTTTTGTGGGTGCCGCTTAAATGAAAGGCTCTGTTGGCTGGCTTAATTTCCACATGATGCAGCAGGTTAATTACCCCAGCATGCCTTTGTATTAACATGAAACTAAGAATGAACATGCACGCTAATGTGATTTAAAGATCTGAATTGTAATATCTGAAAAAAGCATGGACTCTGCGCATGTTCTTTTTCTCAGAACTTGATTCAGGAGATCGATAGGTCTGCAAGTCAGATAATTCTGAGCTACTGTTTTCAGGTTCAGTTTTTCTATTTGGACAATCAAACAACTTTCAAATTAGTTTTATTTTCTGCAGTAGAAGGGAAGTAATTTTAAATTAACGAAACATTCCCCAGGTCTAGCCACTATGCGTGGCTGCTGATGAGTCTTACCTCACCAAAACATAGCAGGAGTATGAATGATTGAACCATACACTTTGAGACCTCTTTCTGCGCATCCGCTTGTGGTTAGAATCATAATATTTAAGGATTCCAACATTAAATAGGAAACTGGGACCTAAGCACAAAGACTTAGACTGATGGAACTATGTCATTCATGTCTAATGCAGCACTGTTAACACACGCCCATCCAGTTGATACAGTAATACAGAATGTGTCCAGGCTGTGTTTATACAAAGTGTGAGGCAATAGAATAACACCTTCAAAATGGTTAATTTTGAGGTTGTCTTGAGGATGATCTCGGATGTTAAATCCCTGTATCTTTGTGCTTATGAAAATATTGTCCATAGATAGTTGGGCGTGGTGTGCTCAGGAAAAGTCAGATAATCTCCTCCAGATTCCTTCGTTATTAAATGGCACTGGAATGTGATTTTTACTGCGCACATCAATTCCGGAGTTCTGTATTTTGAAATTCATCTCCAGTCCTGACCCGAAAGCTAGTTCATATTTGCTTTACCTGCTGCAGTACATGAGAATTCAAGTGAGTCAGTTGATCTCTCAGCCAGGATGTAGTGTACCTTAAAATGAAGTTAACAATGAACATCATATGCACCATGTCCCATTTTTATTTTCATCTGTGCTATATACTTCTTGGTGAGCAGGCTGTTCAGTTCTACATATTTTAACTTTTGAAATATGTGGTTTCCTCTTTGATTTCTTTTTCTTTTTTATTTTAACTTCATAGTTTATTTTCAAGTTACCTCTGTTGTTTATCAGGCTTGCTTGTGTATTCTACTCGACATGTCAGGGCTCTGTTGAATTCCATTTTAGGTGATTTTTTCTGCATAACTGTGTGCAAATAAGTGTTCTGATAATCCCTTTCATTTTAAATCAACCAGTTTAATACCTGCTTCTGTCACTTACGTGGAGATGAGAGACTTGACCTATTTTTAAAAATGAGCATTTTGCTTTGTTAGCTACAGGAATACAGAATTTTAGATTTTTTTGAATTTATTTTTTTATTTGGACAGTTGCCATTCAGATTTGCTAGGGCACATGTGGATGATATTTTCCTTTTAATTGTTATCTTTTGCAGTGTAACTTAGTGGATTTTTTTTTTCTTGTAACCTCCTAGTGCATTCTAACCTCATTTGTGCTCTTCAGCGTTTGGCTGTGTAGTTTTAAGTGGTGTTGCATAAAAATTGTTTGGATACTGCTAGAATGTATAGATTATTTCATTTCATGTGTGTTCAAGCAATAGGCATGAAGGTTGGTTCCTCTATGATTACAGTTATATCTAATATGACATTTACCCCAGAACTGTGTTGTTAGCCCTGGGGGAAAAAAAAAAAAAGAAAAAAGAAAAAAGATGTATTTTGTTAATACTATTCGGCATTCAATGGCTTTGATGGTACTTGTTGCAGATGTTTCAGATTACTGTCAAAACTTCATTATCAGTGATAATACACTAATGCAGTAAGTTGACACAGGGGTTGACTGAATGACTATTGCAATATGTAATTAGGTTGGTGTAATATGATACATTTCCACTGATCCTACTCAGCCTTTAAATGAAATCTGGTTTGAGACTGAATTCCCTTGTTACATGGTTACCATTCCCAGATTGACTGGATTTTGGGGGGGGGAGAGGAAGCATGTGCTAAAGAAACTCTGTATTATGCAGCAGCAAATGCATTTTGTTTCTAATTTAATATTGATATCACTGGATATGATAATACCATCATAGAGTTAGCAGAACATGTATCTCTGTCTAATAAATCAGATCAAAATACAGTGTGTTTATATTAATCTGTATACTGTACATTGCTAATATTTACAAGTCTTAAGCCATTTGACAGCTATTGCAGTCACAAACCTGGATAAACAAAAAATTGTTTGCAGAGATGTTTGTCTGCAAAGTGAAAAACTGAAATTTTAATGGAATCCTTCCAATAGCTGTCAGATTATTCCTCAGAGTTTGGTAATTGAAAGGTTTGTTATTTTTTTTAGAAAAGGAAGATGGTTTCAATTATCCAAAGCTAGTGGAATGTTTAACTACCCTTCTGCTATCAGTGGACTTGTTTACATTGGGATTTTGACTAAATTGAGATTGCACATATCCAGATGTTATCTGCCCGGGTGACTTTTTCGTTTACTTTGGCAAAGGATCTGATGGTATATTGCCACCATCTCTTTGTCAGTTTTCACATTATATATTGCAGGCTACCTTGAGACTTTTATAACCTTATTCTGTCACATTCTTAACTGCTACACTTTTGCTCTTCTTTTCTACGGGTGCATCTGATTCTATGATAAGCTCATCTGAATAAAGATAATAGGATACGGAAAGTTGTATCCTTCGTGTGACTGTCCACACAACTGAGCAAATGCCTAGTTTTATTTTTCACATTTTATAGTTCATTTCTTTTGGTCTTACACACGTTGGGAAGTTCATTGCTGCAAGTCTCAAAGGCAGCCTTTGTATTTTGCCTGGTGTGGAAAGCACGGCGTTACTAGGCTGCCCAAGGGAACCATACTGAAACCAAGGGATGGGATTTTGATCCTTACTGGAGGTTTTCTCATGGACGAGCATGAAAAAAAGCCCACGTCCCTGACAAACAAAGCCAAAATCCCCAAGGAACTTTTCTCGTTCTTGATTTTTATCTGTGCTTTGCTGTGCTAAGGGGCAGAGTTGTGTCTGAAACGCATTCGCTCGGCAGTGTCCTTGGGCGAGATAGGAACGGCGAAGCTCCCTGCCCAGGGCTGATTTCGTCCCACCATCCAGCGACCTGTCATGCCAGTGGCTTGCACAGAGAAGCAGGGGCTCCTCGTAAAAGTAGCTTACAGCAGGGTAACATTCCACAGAGAATCCTTGCGGACCTGTAGAAAACATTAGCCAGGACTGCTCAGAAGTGGAACTATAGTGCTGAAAAACAGTCAGAGTTGAACAAGAGTATCATTTCATTCATTACCGTCAAGTCGTTTTCTCAGCACTGGTGGGGGCTGGGAGTGGGTTTGGAGGGAGAAAGATCTTAACCCAGAAACCTGCTGCTCGGGATGTGCTAGGCTGAAAAGCAGCTTGAGTAAAGAATCCCATTTTTTATATCTTTAGAGTGCGAAACATGAAAAGTGGGTGACTGCTCAAGCTTAGCAATGATCAGCCAGAGCTGCAGCCAACAGAAACACAGGCTTGAAAGTGTAAGACCCTAATCCCTGTCCTAGCAAACCTTTCTGCTGAGATGTTCTACCTCCTTCAGCCTCCAGACCTCCTGGCTGCAAATTAAAGAGAGTTCGTGCTGGAACTCACGTGACTCGCAGACGCATACATCCCACGTTAGATCTGAGTGGAGCTCTGCTTATTAATGTTTGTACAGACTGGGTAGATCTAATCCTATTTGCCGGCCTTTAAAATGCCAACTTTTTATTTAAAGCCTAGTTTACTTTAACTGCAGTGTTTAACCTCAGAAATGTGTTTGTGGGAGTTTTCCTCGGTGGCATTTTAAAAAGTGTGAGGCTTTAAACCAGTAAAAGTAATGAAAATGTATGTGCTCTTTTGCATGAGTGATATAAGCAAATCTGTGGTGTAACCATACAGAGAGGGATTTGAATCAAGCAGATTTAATTGTTGCTAAAACTGTTTTATTTTGGTAGTGCCCAAAGACCAGCTTTGCTTGGTAATGTAGAAACACACGGGGACAAGTGTCCCTGTGGTAGCCAGGAGTGAGTGCTATCAGTGGAATTTTATAGTAAATTCCATGAAAAGCTGCTGCCAGTAAATATCAGTCTAGTTCCAGTTTGAATATGGGAGAGAGAAGAGAAAGGGAGAATTGATTATGATGATGGAAAATAGTGGAAAGGATATGTGACTCAGAAAGGGCAGAAAAGAATAAATGGTGAAACTGAACTGAAAGGTGGAGGCATGGAGGGGAAAGTAAAGATTATCTGCTAAGCAAGAGAGCAGTTAGCACAGGCAAACACATCAAAACTTCAGAAATTTATAAATCACCAGAAATACCTCTTTTTGGCAGCTTTTGCAGCTGCTTTTACAAGTTGGAGAGTGGCTAGGTTTCTCTCTGAGAATTTTTACCCAGGCCAAGTGATGGAGACGAATTGGACATCTGCAGTTAACTATGTGCTGCTAATAAAATATTACCAATATTTAGTATTTTTTTGGTACGTGCCTACAATATACACAGGGCTGCGCAAGAGGGGAATGCAAAACTATGTCCTGTCCGAGTTCCCAGCCTACAGGACAGGTATGGAGAAAACAGGTTGTGTGTTGTGGTGGTGGTGGGAGGTCTTAATGTATCTGTTTTTCTTCCTTTTAAAATGAATTTTACCAGAGAGCAGGAGTTTGCTCAATATTGTAAATGAAACTTGTTTTCGGTAGACAGTTGGCTCGCTGTATAATGACCTGTTATCTCTATAAGTTTTGTGAGATTTAAAAGAATTATTTTTGAAAGGCATATCTGAAAAACGTAACATGAATATAAACCTTATGTGTATCTTACAGCATCTGCTGGGTGGAGAACTCGCCTGCAGTGTTTGCTTGTGTATAAATTTGAACAATATATCACTTTTAGGTACAGAAGCCATAGCAGTGTTATGAAACTCTGAAAGAGCCAATTACTTTACTTTTTTTTCCATTGGTGTCTCTGAGGACATGCTTGTTTTGCATAGATTTTTTTTTTCTTTAAGAAAATGATGTTAAAAAAGTTGGAATTCTGTTTGTTATAGCATAATTTTACACCGAGAGAATAAGGCTCCTGCGTGTGGGCAAGTGAACATGAAGACAAATATTAGAAACCGGTGTTTTCCCTCTCCTTTAGGTATTTACAAAGATCAGCCAGGTTTCTTCAGGAGCTCCTGGTAAATCATTCTCCCCTTTGCTCCTTGCCTTGTATATGATTAATTTGGGCTGAATGACTGCTTGTTATTTGAGTTCTGTGTTAGCTGCTCATGCAGAGAGAGGGGCCAGGCTGTCAGGCTGTATCTGCTTACTCTTAACAGATGTTTTCTCAGTCGCTGGCAATAATTTACTTAGAACAAAAGAAAAATGTGGGCTCTGCCTAAAACCTGAGATTCTTTTGTCCCCTTCCTCTGCAGAGCTGCAAGTCTTGAGAAGAAAGGGAATTTAGACAGGAGCAGGGCAAAGAAGCTAGAATTCATGCTAGAATCAGAATAATTTAGAAGTGTTTGGAGAGATGGAGTTCTCTGGCTGGCGGAGGAAGAGACAGCGTTACGTAGAAGGAAAACCTTATGCCAAAGGACATCACGGAGGGTTCTGCTTAAATTCTGAAAGGCGTTCACAAGTGACGAAAGTTGAGGCTTTGGGACAGAGGGATATATGTTTTATCTTTTTCTAGGTTCTTCCATCTCTTGGTAGAGGCTGACAGGACCTCTTCACAAAGCTGTGTGTTACATGTTGTCATCCCTGGTCACTGGAGATGGAGAGGCACTGTAACCCAGGGTGCCCAGAAAGAAGGAGCTGTGAGAAAAGTGCAGCTTTAAGCTATCAGGTTGTTAAATTTTCATGCGAGGTGTGAAGGACTAGGGAAGCTGGGGATTATCTCTCTCAGTAACACTTGCCAGAAGAAAGAGACTGAGCTGGTACTAACTTACACCAAAGGAAACTTGAGTGCACCTGGTGCGTACCCTGTCTAGATGTTACATAAGAACTGCAACTGACACTAGTTCCCTGACAGCTTGACAGGTTGAAATAACAGTGGGAGACTTATGAAAAGAGGGGAAAGAAATATTGTACAAAGAACTGCATGGCTGATTGCATCGGTGCATTTCTGTCAGTAAATCTTCACCAGGACACATGCATGAAGACTGTGGAGCATGTGTACACATATGGTGGCATACACGTGTCTTGTGAAGTGTCATTAACAGCAACAGCTGTTCCTTCTAAAGATTTCTAGGAATTATATTTAGATAAAAGGATCGGTATCAATCTCTATCTGAAACACGCCCAGGTTTTCAAACCCTAGTATTCAGCTCACTGTGTTTCATTTCATGTTTCATTCCTGTTAACAGGCAGGCAAGATAAGTTGGAAGCGAGAAGGCACAAACTGTTTTTATTTGAGGGAAGAAGGTAAATTATACAGTGTGCAATGAGCAATATTCAAAGTGAATTGAAGCCTTAGAACCTCACTTATTAATTACTTTGCCTCTTCAGGCTGAATTGTAGCTTACAAAAGCAAAATGAAAGAAAACTCTGTTACCAAAACTTTAATATATCAATCAAACAGAATGTGCAGAAGTGAAAGGAGTGCGAGAAAACAGCACCCTTCAAACCCCTCATGTATCAGTGAAGTCTACAGATACCAACTGTAGTTCACCAAGTCCTGCTCTTTTAAATTAACTGCTTCCCAGTCCCTTTTCTCAAAGGAGTTCGCTGGTCCCAGGTGGGCCTCCGGGTGGTTTCACAGAGCTGTCGGCACGGAGTTCTCCAGACCTTTGCCTAGGAGCTGCAAAAAAAATACGCTCTCAGATGATTTCCTGGTGTCCCCATTCCCCCCTCTCTCGTATTCCTTTTGTTTGTGCTTTTTATCAAAATGCTGTTAATACACTCTCTCTAGACTAGATTCAGTAATTGTTGGACTATTTAATAATTGCACTTACCTGCATTTCATATTATTTCCCAAAGTAAATTTGAACTCTGAACACCGTAATGCCAATGCAACAAGGACAAAATAACATGTATAAGTTCACTGGCTGACATTTGTCCTTATTTCTAAAACAAGAGCAAAATTTCGTTACCCTTTAGTCCTTCCAATTTTAAGTTTCACACACAAACTTTGAGCTGGTGTAGAAACGACACATTCTGAATGCTTTAAAACTAGGAGGTGTTGGTATTTTTCTCTCAAGTTCGGATCCTTTTTCACCTCTTCCTAAAAGTGCTTCCTTAGTTCAAATTTGCTACGCTTGTCTCAGGCATGTGAACGCTGCCTTGGATCATTTGCGAGGAACAGCTGCAAGGAGATCTCAGAAAGAAGGAATATGCTAAGTAAATTAGTAGTTTTAACTGCACAGCAGTCAGCAGCCTTTCATCTGCGATATTGTGTGCTTGTCTATGAATTCGGGAGTAAGTTTCCATAGTTTCAGCTAGCTTCTGGTTTTGATGTGTGGAATTCCAATGAGCAGGAACTTCTGACAGCAGCTTTTCCCAATATTTAACCTTCACAATGTCAGTGAAGGCACACTCAGATTTTTTTTTTTCTCCCTGTCTCACTCCTAAAATCCTTTTTTCTGCACAGTTAACGGTCACTGTTAAGAATCTCACTGCCTGAAGGTAGACTTTACTTATGAACTTACGCTCAACCAGAACTTATTAGTAGGAAAGTAGCATCTCGACCTTTTTTACATCAAGAGGGGAGGTGTTACCGAAACCATATTTTATCCGTACAGCTGTTGTCTTGGCTATTACTTGTGCTTTAACACCACTCTTTGATGTTGGGAGAATTTGGGGGTAAAGTGACAGTCATAAATCTTCATATTGGTAAAATTCCTGAAATGTAATCGCTACATACACTTTATTATATATTCTGTACTTGGGAGGCGGAAGAGGGAGGGTAAGGTGGATTTTTTTATGTTTTGGAAGTTAAAAGACATTTAATACATCAATGTCATTATAGTATATGCCATCATTTCATGGGTAATTTATGGAAGGTGGTAAAATATGTTTGTTCCCAACTGCTTCTCCATAGTGAAGTAGCAAGAACTGTTAGGAAAGCTACATGAAACAGGCTTGAAAAAAATGATACTGTCAAAAACTGGGTTTAAAATGTGTAGAAAGCAGAGCCTATTGAGTTCTATGCAAAATTTCATCGTTCGCTCTTTAAAATACCGAGAGCTGAGAAGTTCTGAATTCATCTGACAGATGGCAAAAAACAATCTGAATTGAGCAAAACTTGCCCCACTACCTGCCTTGCTTGTTGTATCTACGAATAGAGTAAAATTAGTCCCTTATGAAAAAGATGCTGGTAATAAAGATTATATAAGATACATGAATTTGTGCCAGCTTTCAGAAACTTGTGAAATACACAGCGATTTTGAGAATACATTGGAGTTGCCTAGCCACCCTAAGAAGCTCCACTTTTTTTTCTGCTAAAAAATATGAGTAGATCTTTTTGTTTAAGTATATGCTGAGCTATAATATATAATAATAAGGTTTATCTGTATTTTACATAGGAACAGCAGCATGATTCCCCCAGTATTTTATCTGCAAGCACCAGAAAACGGGCTCTTTTTCATTGTCAGAAATAATATTTTCATTATGTTGGTAACTAAAGGTATAATATTTTCAGTTGTTATGACAGAGACATACATTGTTATAAATACATGTTAAACTTATTGAAAAGTTTTGGCTTTCAATCGAGAGATGTGTTTTGGAAATTTCTGTCAGAGTAGGGATGGTTCTACATTAGCACTTCTGGTATTTGCGCTGCATTTTGCACTGCAACTGTTAAAAATTACATAGGCACCTGCATCTGCGGAAGAAAAATTATCCTAGACCGGTAATAGTTCCAAAATCTGTCATTTTTCTGCTAGGAACTGGGATCTGAATGCGGCATTCCAGCTGCTAATGGATATTCAGGGCCCTTCCGGATGGAGTCTTGATGAGTAGCTGACAGATGAACAGAAGAGCTGCGGCTTATGGTTGGGGAGGTTAAATAAAACTCACGTTGCCTTTTGGATGGAGGAGAAGCAGGATCATTGAGAGACTTCGCAGGAAGTCATGGGAGGGGAATGCCATAGTGATTGATGAAGGTGGTCCATTATCAAACACTCTGTGGAAACTTTTATTTCCTCTAAGTAAATCACGTACCTTGTACAAGGCACAAGTGGAGAATTAATTTTGTTGCGTTTTGCTGGAAATATGTCAAACAGTATTCATGACCAAATTTAGGAAGGGAAATTGTATAGTATGTGTAAGTCAATCAGGTAGTTGGTGTTCCCTTTGAATGTAGCAGCTTTTATCTTTTGGTAAGTAATGCTTGTTGAAATTTAACTTGTTTCAGATTTGTATATCCATGTACGTGAAATAGAGCTGCATAACTAACAAGCTTTTTCTGTAAAGTAAATGTGTAAATAGGTTGATTATTTTCATCTAGCTTAGAATACTAAAATTTTCTTTTATTTTTACCAAAGAAACATTTTAAGTATTATTTAAGGAGACTACATTTTATCACTTGCTATTACCATTTGAGTGTCTCTCCTCTAGGTAAGGAAATCCAAGTGCCACGTAATGTTAAAGTGTTCTTTTGGATAGGAAAGCTAAAAAGGTGTTCAGGCTCAAAAAAATGAATTTGATAAATCCTTCCAAACAAGAATGGTGCGTGCAGACATCCATGGGCCTTGCAGACGGCACAGTCCCCAGGGAATGCAGCAGCCTGGCACGTAGAAAGAGATATATTATCCCTGATGGAAATAGGTAGGACTTGTTCTGTTGAATGGCCCTGGACATCAGGATCAACGTTTTTCAGCTTGAAGAGATGTGGGCTGGAATCTACTAGGAGCATAAGATAATATCCATGAGGAACTCTGAAACAAATTAATCCCTTATAGTTGCAGAAATGCTAAGGAATGTTTCTGAGCAGCCACACTTTACACAAAGCTTAAACTTCTGTATTACTTCTAGGAATGCCTATATATGGCAGGAAAATCAATATATGTTACATGTCACTGTGGAGGGGACCCTGTCTGTGAGTACAGGATCAGGTTTTAAGCCATGTACAAGCTGGAGAATAGCTTTCTGCAGGCAGTTATTTTAGTTGATCATCTCAGTTAACTTAGGACTTAAGCGTAAGTCTAAGCTTCCTGTCACACTGGAAGGAAGGGTGGGGAAGATATTAGCTGGAAAGGGAAGACGTTCCCCAGGAAGTCACAGCACAAGAAGGACATGGACCAATTGGAGCAGGTCCAGAGAAGGAACACAGAAACGATTAGAGGACTGGAACAGCTCTCCTATGGAGAAAGGTTGAGGAAGTTGGGGTTGTTCAGCCTGGAGAAGGCACTGGGGAGACCTTATTGCAGCCTTTCAATACTTAAAGGGGGCCTGTAAGAAACAGGACAATCTTTTTCTCAGGGCCCCTTGTGATTGGAGAAAGGGTAATGGTTTTAAACTAAAAGACGGTAGATTTAGGCTAGATAAAAGGAAGAATTTTTTTACAGTGAGGGTGGTGAAACACTGGAACAGATTGCCCAGGGCGGTGGTAGAAGCCCCATCCCTGGAAACCTGATCTAGTTGGAGATGTCCCGGCTCACTGCAGGGGGATTGGACTAGTTGGCCTTTAAAGGTCCCTTCCAGCCCAACACATACTACTATTCTATGAAGTCCACTTAAAAATATTCACATCAGGCCTGTTCAGTTTTATTTTGTGCCTAATGTTCCTTTGTGCAAGCAACTGATACTCCTGGCAGTCCTCAATATTCAGGATTTGCACATCTTCTTTTAAACTCTGCAATAGCCTGTAATCTCTGAGACAAAGGAGAGATCAGGTTTAGCTCCTTTTATCTGACACTGTGCTTCTGTGACCTGCCTGTCTTGTGGCAGATAGCTTGAATATCCTAATGCAGTTAGCTTCTCCATAATCTGAAGTGTGGTAACCAAAATATTGGTTACGTGGGTGAACAGTTTAAGAATCCCAAATCAGAATCCAGGGTTTAAAGCGTGATATTCCTCCCTTAAAGCATGCTAACCAACTCAAAGATGCCAAAATTCAGGTAATACTCAGCACTGGTCCACTGTGGCTCTGTGCAAAAGTTTCCTGCACGACTACCTGACTCACATAACACAAATTATGCTATGCAATCTGAAGTGTTGTAAAGCTCCTTTAAATTTTCAGTCTAATAAAAATGAATAAGATTAAGGAATTTAAAGTTCAAAAGACCTCAGAGGCTAATACGGGAATTTTCTTTGCATATGTAGATACTTGAGGATAGTCTTGGAACAGATCACAGTTGTTTGTCAAAAACTGTACACAGAAAATCTGTGGTGGTTAAAGAATTAAATATATCTTGTATTTCCCCTTGTGAGGGAGGCAGAGAGGATGAAGGAAGGTAGGCCATTCTTTCCAGTCCCAGTACAAAGTACTTATCTTCTGATTACTCCCTTAAATACAAACATTTAACATTTCGATCCAAAATTTTTGTGAAAGAGACTCTACTGAGTCATTAACAGCCTGTTAACTGACTTGGGTTTTAATAGGGATGCTCCTGCCTCAGGAAGAGATGTGTTAGAAAAATCTCAAAATTGGAAGTTCTTATTTGCTTTTGCTGCTTTTAACTTCGGGTCAGATGTAAAGCCATTTCCTAACCCAGTCAGATGTGGCAAAACTTTCAAAGGCATTGCTTTCGCCCTCATATATGTCGCCAGCATCATTCAGACTGAAGAATTTCACTGCAGGCATGTATTGCCCACATCTAGATTCAAGGTAAAAATCCCTGAGATTCTTCCCGCAGAAAGTTCAGCAAAATGAAAGTGCACTTATACTTAATTCTTTGCAGCATGGCTTGCTTAGATGGGTTTTTCTCTCCATGATATTTTTTTCCCAATTCTCTAATACAATTTATCCATTTCCTTACATTTCTGACCTTGATTTACTTTTTCTATTTTTCTTCTATCTTTCCTATTCTCTATTTTTTCACTTCTTTGAAAAGTAACTGCTCTTGTAACTCTTGATGCTATTCTTTTTTTCTCAGCTCCATACTCTCTTGCACTCTGTTATCTTTTGCTTTTTGTCCAAGTATTTTTGTGGTATATTTGCTCAGCATTCACCAGGGCTTTTGCTCTGCCTGCTTTTCAAAATGATTCCTTTTTGAATGAGTCGGTTAATCTGGTCTCCACATATCTGTATAGTTATCTGTAGTAACACTTAGATGGCACTATAATGCATTAAGTGTTAAAGCATCATTAAAGATACTTAAGCAACTAACAGTGTTCTCGAAGGAGAAGCACAGATAAAGGGAGAGACTGTTCGTGACACAGGATTTTTTTTTAGGTGGTAATTTCCTGATTTTTTCCCTCTGAGAGTCTTCCCTGCATCCATTGTGCCTTTGAAAACCATGCTTGGACCAATCTGCCCAGAGCAGAGTGTAAAAAATGCAGCGAGAAAGTACCACGGGCTTGCTCGGTAAAATTTCTGGGTTTCCACATCACAGGGGAGCAGCATTGCTGGTGGTCTCTGCCAGTGGGTTGTTGGGAGGGTTATGAAGATGCAGGAACTGTGGCGACACCAGGCAGGTACTAACAGAATTGGTCTTCCCTTGCTAGAGTTGTAAACATCTTTGTCAAATCAAAGCGGCAATGGGTGGGATCGTGCGGCATAACAAAGGTTTGCACGTTACTAACTTACAGCTTTTTAAGGTGCTTATAATACTTTAAAGGAAAGATGCGAAGATCTGCAACAGACATCCCAAAATCCAAGTGGGCCATGGGACTCTGTAGCCCCTCCCTGCTCATTAGGAATCCCGAAACGGTTGGCTGGGTTTGTTTATTTTCAGTTCCAAGACCCACACTCAGGCTGCCTGGTATGTGTGCAAGTGCCTGGAGTATTTCAGGCTCATCCTTCACGTGAAGTGAAGACATAGAAGGAGGTGATTGCAAAGTAGCCTCCACCTCCCCCCCTAGTGCTGTCCCAAATTTTAGTCTGGTCTAGCAGTACAGAGTGCAATAAATGAATTTAAAAGAAGTTTTTGACAAGGCCTTCATTACAGGGTGATGGTCGAGTCCTCTCTATTGTGTTTGACCCTGTTTGACATCTAACATTTATTGAGGCTTTCTAAATTCAAGTGACTTTGGCTTTTTAACTTTTAATCCTTCTCCCAATTAATATGACCAGGCCTTGAACTTAAATATCTTCTCTCATCTTATGCCAGTTGATGGTCCTCTGGGTAACTCTCCTGACTGAAATTCCACAAAGGCTTTTGGAGGGGGTAAAGAAAGTTTTCAAACTTATTTCGTCTAGTTATTTTAAAAGTGACCTCCCTGTAGAGCTGTCTTTAATTCCCGGTGGCATGCAGCATAAATCCTATGTGTTTTATTGCTTGATGTAGTGGAATTTCTAATGCAAATAGGTTTTCTCTGCCTTTGAGACAATCTAATAGGAAAACAAGAAACCTGTTGTTGTTGCGTTATCATTTTGTATCAATGTGTTACTAAAGATTCCAACTGACTCAAGACTGCAAAATTGCCGAACAATGCAGGCCAAAAATCTGTGATAAGAAAATGACAAAACATTTTCTATAAAGAAGTATTGAGGACTTAAGGAGCCTCTCTAAACTCCCCAGGTTTCCTCTCGAAGCTAATTCAATCTACAGTATCTGCAAAAGTACGCTGTCCCTTCCCTTTGGGATGGTTCCACACCCAGTCCCACTTCCTTAGGCAGAGTAGTGATTTCTTAAAATTTATCCTATGCCCATATTCCCCAGCAATGCCGCTCTTCTCTCAAATAGCAATACTCTCTTCTATCTCCCACAACTTCTTTGCAGTTGTAAGAATTTCTGTTTGGTAGAAAAAGGCACCTGAGGGGCATGGATGTTAAGAGATATTTTTTTGGTCCTTTTATCCTGCTTCCCTACATCTTCTTCAGAAAAGAGGCTTCCAAGTTGAATGATTTTTTAGTAGCAAAATCCATTTTCTGTTAGGTTAGATTCAGACTGGGTTCCTCATCTTTCAAACTCTTGATATATAAAAAAAAAAATTAAACTTTTTTTTATGGATTTTGCTATATTATTGATGGTAGAATGATAATGTGCACCTGAGAAACATCCAAGCATTAGTGCATCAAATCAAATTGCCACCTGCTGGCATCACACATTGAATGCTCTACGTCAGGTATAACAAAATCCGTAGTAGAATGAAAATAAAATCTTTTATAGATGACAACTTTGTGAATGACAAAAGATAATCTTGATGTTCCTGTGAAACGTCGTCATCGTGGCTCACAATTTGAATCTTGCTATGCTCAGAAATGCAAAAAACTGCAAAGATTTTGCATATCGGACTATTTCAGTTTATTTACATGTGACATATTTGTTGCCTTTGTTTTGACAGCTAGCCCTACACATTTGCTCGTAAATAATTTTAAAAATCAGATCCATATGACTTCTTTCAGACAACTTCTTTAGAATCTGCTTAATGATAAGCATAAGGAAGGCTCAGATGGTTCGAATATAAGTTCACTTCTGAGTAATCATGTATTTAATTGCTTTGCTAAATTGAGCAATGGCTTCCAGTCAGCAATAGTATGTAAGTGTGTCTCTGCTTAACTTCATGCTCAGACGTTTTTTTGAGTAGGACTGTTTTGTTGGCTATGAGCCTCCTATACCCGAAGGGAGGTGACTGATCCAAAAGATACAAGCAGTATGAAAAATTGCTTTCGGAAAAGAATGGCGCACTGTTTTTCAATATTATTGTTACAGAATGCGGTACCTCCTGCACTGGACGCTGTGGCTTTGGATTCTCTCTGAGGGCCACTGCCTGGGCTCCATGGGTACCAGCTGCTCCATATCTAAGCCAGCACCCTTCTGAGTGGGGGACCAGGTCTCTTTTTTCCTTTGTTTGTGGCCCTAATGTTATTCTGGGGGCTGGTTTTGCATTTGCCTCAGAGATACGTCTGACTGGGACATTGTTCTGAGACTAGAGATGCACTTTAAAAATAGGTCTTTAAAAACGAGCAATAAATTTTTCTCCTTATGTGCAGTGATGAGAAGACTGGCGTGGAGGATTTTGTCAAGTTAGAGAATACTGAGGGTGTTTTTGTATTTGTAACAAGGGTTTTCTGTTAATTAAGAAGAAAAAAAAAATCAGGGAAAAAACATATTTTGCCGTTATTTTGAGCTTATAATCCCTCTGCATGATATCCACACAGCTGAGCTCCCTGGAAGATTTGGAAAGTGTGTGCAGGAGCCTCAGAGCATCACAAGTCACCTGAGACAAGTTAAATATGGGGGTGACTCGGCAAAACGTGTTACAGAGTTCCACAGCCGCGTGAGAAAGAAGAGATAAAGGAGGGGAAAGGGTCTTTTGTGGAATGGGGGAATAATAAAAGCAGCTGCCGTTTAGTGGGGAGTGGACTGATTGGAAAGGGTGGAGGTGAGAGAGGAGGCAGGTGTGTGAGCTTTGCTGGCTCACAGCTGAGGAGAAGCTGGGGCTCAGCTGTGGAGAAGAGAGAAAAGCAGGGTGCAGGGCTGCTGAGAGGGGCCGGGCAGCGCTTGGGGAAGGTGAGTTCCTGGAATATTGTGTCTGATGCTGACCCTCTGCCATTGAGAGGGACCTCTCTAGGGGAGGCAAAGAGTTGTTGGGCTGTTGGAGCAGCGAGAGTGTTGCTTGCTTGGAGAAAGAAGAGCTGCCCCTCAGGCTGGGTCGGGCCTGCAGCAGGTAGGGAGAAGGATGTGCGGGCCTTGTGGGTCTGAACCTGAAAAAGGCTCTAAAAGTTAAGTTCTGGTGTTGGCTTGGGGTGCTGGGGAGGGAGGGAAGATGGAACTTGAAAAGGTTATTAAAGGGTTTGTGTGAACGAGCAAATTTTTAGAGGCTCTTTTATGTTGCTGTGTGCTAACTAGCTGTTGGTACTTACTACTACTCCTACTACCAGTTACCACGATGTTAAAGGAAAGCAGCTCTTCAGGAAAGTTGTCTGAGAAGTCTTTTGTGTGTAATTTCATTAATCTATTCTTCAGGTGTGTTGTTCTGCCGTTAGGTTTCCAGAGGAAACTTAAGCTTGAATTGGTTTGGCTACTGTAGTAAGATGGCTTGAATTTAGTGAGCAAAAGATAAGGTGAAGAATATGTCTTAAAAATAACAAACGGTGATTTATTTATTTTTGGTAGGTACTGTTTATTGTTTTCAGATACAGTTAGGAAAGTGAATTAAATATAATCTAGTTTAGTGCAGTTGTGCAGATTCATCTGCTTTTTTATACTGTATTTGGAGTTCTCAACAAATTATGGAATATAAAAAGTGCTGATTTAAAACTCATAAAAAACCCAACAACACAAACCACTTCAGGAGAGTTAAGTGTGTTGTTATGCCTTTAATTCTGTATTTTTCTTTCTACATGCAATCATTTCTGTTATTTGACTATCTTTATGTGGTGTAATGTGAGCTGAAAGACTCTAAACACAGAGTTGTCTTTATAAAGAGATTTTTAGAAAGAAATGGGTTGTGGCAAGGGATTACTATCTGAAATACATCAGCATACACAGATAAAGTATCTTCCATACTCAGTGGCACTACAGAAATGTTCATGATTAAATGTGTGATGCATGGAGTAATTCTGATGGGAGCTGTTTCATAAAATTAATTTCCAATAATTGCATTGCTCTGTAATATCATATCACATGAGAAGATAAATGCTCTGAATGGTAGTTGGAAAATACAGATGACTAATTTTTCAGTTCTTTAAAGAGGAAAGATCCCTACAGAAATGGCTTCTTGCAGGGGAATAATGCAGATGAAATGCTGCATGCTCTTTGAGGAAGCAGGGTGGGGCTTCTTCCAAAGAACTCATACTTTGGGTCAAGACATACTTTTATTTATGATTTCTGAGCTTACTAGGTCCAAGTCAAAAAAAAAAAGGGCTTTTTATTACTTTTACCTTCCTTTGAAAACACAGTACATGAGAATTCTTTGAAGTAGGTATACTTATGTAAGCTGCTGAATATAATATTTTTTTCATTAAAACGTTAAGTCTTCTGGCTTACGGTTTATTCAGGTTCCTTGTATGTTCTCTAATAGCTAATAGGAGCCTGATTAAAAATGCAGAGGGCTTGTCAGGCTATGAGAGGTGATTTACACACCTTTGGGCAGCTTTCTGCATAGAAGACAGGTCTTCCTTTCATGGCGTTTTCTAAATTGTCCATTTCTCCCCACCTACTTTTCCATTATCTTGCATAGTGCTAGCAATAACAATGAATGTATTGTGAATGTCAGTTAAAAGCCAAGTCTCTGTCTATTATAACTAATGAAAATATATTGAATTTAATATACTTGGTTGGGAGATATTAGTTTCTGACAGTAAATGATTGCTCACAGTAATTATGGTCATTACCATGCAAGTATAGTGCATTCCTTAAGTCTGAGGTATTGCTGGCATTTGAAACTCAAAAGAAAAAGAGATTAAGTTTAAAAAATGTTAAGTTTATTTTCATTTTTGTCACTTTGCTGGCCACTTCTGAGAGAACAGAGACCATCACAGCTCAGTAGGCTGCTAAGGAGGCTCTGGTGGATTCAGAATCAACTAGCTTGTGTGGGAAGGTGGAGGAAAGGTGGCTTATTGACTTTGTGGGTCTTGGTAGTTTTTTTTCTGGATCTCTTTCTTTTTACCGCTTAATTTCCATCTATCTCAAGATAAAGGGAGCATCAGTACAAGTGACTCAGTCAGTCGGGATCACACAGGTCCTCTTCGAGGCATGTGGGAAGAGATGAAGAATAAATAGAGGAGAGAGTTAAGAAAAATACAGTTTTCGTGAGCTGTTAGGATCTAAACCAAAATACTTCTGGCTTTTGTTTTCCTGCAATGGAGAGAAGAGCTCCCATGGAAAAAAAAACCACTTTTTCCCTGTCATAACAGCTGGGGAAAATCAGCTCAGTGTTTTGTGCATCACTAGTTCAATTCTGAGTAGAATTTCTGTCTTTAAAAACAGTGTCAGTTAAAAATACAGCTAAATATTCTGTTATCACTTGATAATATCCTGTACTAATGATTCTTTGGCCTGATATGAAGTCCATTGGAAGCTGGTGGTCACTTCTAACTCTTCCCTCTGCATTGAATTCCTGGGGCTTTGGAGTATTTCCACAGTCACAATAGGGTTATGATGGAAACGTGTTTGAAGTATTTGCAATGTCTGGCATTATATTTTAAATTCTAGATATTTGTGAAGACAAGTAATGGTAGAGACTTGATGCATATGCTTCCTGCTTGTTTTCTTGTGTGGGTGTGTCAGAAGAGAAAATTAAGTACTGTTGTCAAAACATTTTCACTTTTTTTTTACCTTGAAATTCTATTCCCAGTGTAGTAATAGATGAAACGGAACTGTTTACTCACAAAGTATGTGCTTCTCCTGTGACAGTATGTTTAGGTTTTAGCTTCACATGGGATTGTCTTACTAAAACCACCAAAATACAAAGGAGAACTCAAAACTTCTTTAAAGCTTAGACATTTTTTTAAATCCTAAAATAATGGAACAAAGAACTTGTATATTGTGAAATACTGTTGTTTTCTGCAGAACAGTAGGGGAGTAGAAGTACAAGAGCACGGCTTTAGCTTAGCACAGTTTCTCGTTATTACTCTTTGTTACCTAAGCAGGAGTAAAACTTTCAGCTGACATTGCCTGTAACTTCTAGAATCTTTAAAAAAGAAGAGTTTTTGGGATTGTATCTTAAAGTCCTTGGGATGTACCCCAGTTAACTAGATCTGTGGTCCCACTCTGCTCATAGTTGCCCAAGATGAATTATCTGAATATTAATGTTTTTCTAAATAGGGGCTTTTTAATGATATTTTTTTTCTGATTTTTTTCTTCCTGTTCAAATCAGTTCATGAAAGCTATAATTCACATACAGGAATGTGCAACTCAAACTGTTAGACTAATTGCATTCTACATTATTCTAAAAATTTTGGATGATGCAAATATTTAACAAGCAGAGAGAATGTTTTCAGGATACTGTAGTGCCTTTGTCAAACTTCCCCAATTTGAAAAAATATCTGTGTGTGACAAGTGGAATTCTTTGCTGTAGTTTGCTATTAGAATGTGAAAACATAAATTCTCTTTTTTTGTGTGTGTGTGCCTCACTTACATATGATAATAAAATGCTGAATTCTGCAGTAAAATGTTTTAGATTTGACATATTTGCTTGAGAAAATCTGTCTGCTGCATCTCATTGTTCAGCGTAACTAAGTACCGTGGATGTATTTTGAAAATGAAAACATAAGAATGTTTTTAGTTTGCCCCTTCCCTCAAGGCCATGGAAATTCAGAAGAATTTCAGGTCTGAGGCGCAGTGGGTGCGTGTGGCTGTCTTAGGTGCTCGGATTTTAAGGAGGTGCAGAATGCAGGGTGAAACCGTTGGCCATGCGGTTTTAGGTATGCATCGTTGGCTGCGCTTTTGCAGTTTTATTGCTCTGAAAGAACGGTTGCCTTGATTATGTGTAAGTCATGAGAGCTGAATGATTCTGGCAAGTTAAAAATATAAAAGCGGCGCTTTCACTGTTAAAAAATGTAGGAGTTTAGCCACTGATATATTAAATTAAGGTAACATAAATGCCCAGTGTGTATTCGTTTAGCATGTTGCTTGGACTAGCTGTTGGATGACTAATGGGTTTCTTCGTAGTAGCCAGCAGATACAGACGTGGAGAACAGAAAATATGTAGAAACAGATAATTCATCTGCTCATCCAGCATGAGCAGCTATTAAAACCTCTGCAAGGCTTAGCTGCCTCTCCAGTTCTCATAATGCAAATAAAACATAGTATTTACATTAATTAGTGGTTTTGGGAAGAGGCCAAAAGGATGAATGCATTTGTTTCTTAATAAGAAAATAATTATTGTATCATTTCCTTTGACTTCATCAGCATTTTCCTCTAGTTTTACTAGCTAATGATAACCTATTTCAGGAGAATAATCTTTCCTCTTCTGGTGGGGAAAGTTGTGTGGGGGAAATATCTACCAGCCGAGGTGTTTGTAATGTCTGTACTGCCCAGAATATACATGTCGGTTTATTTTTCCACGCTCTTTAGGAATTCTGGGTGGATTGTTTACACAAGTAGTGAATGGATCAGCTTTTTTTATTCTTAATGGGATTTGGCCCTTCCTGATTTCTCAGAACATCTTCTAATCAGTAAACTGTGTAATTCTAAGAAAATTAATACGTTTCCCGTATCTAAGTTAAAATTTGAATAATTTTTATTTAAATATATTAAACTCTGCCATTTTCCAGCTACTACCCCTCGTCACATAATGAAACCTGACGGGCTGAAGGAAGGCGGGGAGCTGCGATAAAAGATTTTTTTTAATTGCCTATTTTCCTATAGCTAGTCACAATGCTGTCCAAACCTGTTTGATGTTAAACTACCGCTCTTTGCCCCCACTGCCCGCCCACCCACCTCTTACTTGTGAACAAATCATTTAGCAAATGAATATCTAAGTCCTGTGGCTCTAAAAATAACCAAGAAAACTGGTAGCCAGGAAAAAATATCTAAATGCAGGGGAATTAAGTGCTTGATACTATCAATAATTGTCTCTGGCCATCACAGGGCTTGGTTGACGAGGAGATGAAAAGAAAACCAAGCATTTAGACCATCTGTATGTCTTTAAAGTGATTTGGGATCCAGCAAGACATCTGATTTCACTAAAGAAACTAAACATTCCCAAGAAGACAGTAGTAATATTGGGAGCTAGAAGGTGATCCTGTTTTATTTTTCTCAAGGATAATGGGAAACAGCTCATCTGAGAGAGCTGCTGTTTTCTCTAAGAATAGATACAATTTACTGAAACTGGAAGACTTAACTGCACCATTCTCTGGGCCTAAAATATTTTAATTTTCTTTAATGAATTTTCCCGTTTGTTTTTTCCCCTACACACTCGTATGCTTTGCCTTGGAATGGATCCCAGGGCAGTGTTGCTTTTTGTACAGTTAGTCTTATTGCACCTACTATGTCTCACGTGCATGCTAGAAAGGTTAAAATGATGTTGTTTGGAAGAATAACAGGAAAATGATGTTCTAAATATAAAACAATGACCTGTGCTCACTAAGGGTAAATAACCACTATTGTAACTGCTGCAGTGTTTTCTGCAAGTCAGAATGAGCTCAAACGTGGAATGCATTTTTCAGACTTACCAAAAATAACTTTGTGGTTGCCTAACATGAGCATTTTGCACTGATGGCAGCGAGATGCTTGTACTTTCACTCTTTGTTTCCAGCCTGTGGCTAGCTGATGGCTTGGTGTTCATAGAGGCTCAAGTTTTATCAGGAGCCAAGTTTGCTGTGACTCGATTTCCGCTTGTGACATTGGGTATGAGCAGAAAGGTTGATATGTGTGGTTTTGAGTAGGAGGTACCTTGCAGGATTGTACATTGATCCTGCTTCTTGGATCACCTAGCACCTTGCTCTACAAGCGTCATGGTAGTGCCTTTTCCAGCAGCACCCAGCCAACAGGAATGATATCCCTCGTGTCATGTGTCCTGGGTTTAGCTAAAACCCAGTC
>NW_009710798.1:0-9626 GCF_000703405.1 Apaloderma vittatum | reverse complement strand
CATCCCTGGAGGTGTTTAAGCATCGCTTGGACGTGGTGTTGCATGATATGATCTAGGAGTGAACTAGTAAGTAGGGTTAATGGTTGGACACGATGATCCCAAGGGTCTTTTCCAACCTGGATGATTCTGTGATTCTGTGTGATTCTGTGAAATGACTAACATGAAGGCATGCTATCAGTAAACTGCTCAGTAGTTTCATTTTCTTTTTCAGCAGTACTAGCTTTTTGTTTATTCCTAATTTCAAAAGATGGAAAATTACACAGCTGCTGTAGTACATCAGACCACTGTACAGCCAAATCCCACCTTCAAAAAGAAAGCTAAGAGAACTAAAATAAGATTTCAACATGCCTCTGAAATCAGTTTTTACTAATCTCTTCCAATTTCTTTCCAATCTAAGGAAACCAAGACCAAGTTTGAGGGGCAAGAAGAGATCCTATTTTGCTGCAGCTTCTGAACTCAGTGAAGTATTTGAAACTAGAGGTGCTGGGAGAAAATAAATCCACTTTCTGAGGAGTCTGATTTCAAAAAATGTCCCATGAATAGTGAGTGAGTGACTTCTGTAATAGGATGAAAGTCGGAGTTTAAGATGTTTCACACTCCTGCTGTTCCCACACGGGACCTAAGGCTGAGCTTGGGCTCTCTTCTCCAGGCATATTCTCCAACACCAGCCAGCGTGTGCCTAGGTGGCCAAGAAGGCCAACAGCATCCTGACCTGGGTAAGCAAGGGTGTGCCCAGCCGGAACAGGGAGGGGACTGTCCCCCTGTGCTCGGAGGCCACACCTTGAGTGTTGTGTCCAGTTCTGGGCATCTCAGCCCAAGAGAGATCTCGAGGAGCTGGAGCGAGTGCAAGGGAGGGTGATGGAGCTGGGGAAGGGCCCAGAGAATAAATCTTACAAAGAGCGATGGAAGGAGCTGGAGCTGTTGAGTGTGAAGAAGAGGAGGATGAGGGGAGACCTCATCGCTCTCTACAGCTAACTGGAAGGACATTGTGGAGAAGTTGGGACTGGTCTCTTCTCACAGGTAATTAGCAATAGAACAAGAGGGAATGGATTCAAACTTTAGACTGGACATTAGGAAAATGTTTTTCACAGAAAGAGTTGTCAGACGTTGGAACAGGGTGCCCAGAGAGGTGGTCGAGTCCCCTTCCCTGGAGATGTTTAAAGGTCGTTTAGATGTGGTGTTGGGGGAGATGGTTTAGGGGTGAGCTTTGTAGAACAGGGTTAATGGCTGGACTCGATGATCCCAAGGGTCTTTTCCAACCTGAATGATTCTATAATTCTGTGATTCTATGATTTTATGATTCAACATCTATTGTCTATTATTCTCCTCTCAGGCACCATGGTGACAAGAGTGGCTTCATGTTCCTGAAAACGTCCTCCCAGGGACTGGCAGGTCTCTGTAAGAGTCCTCAGGCCTCACCTTCTGCAGTTTGAACAAGACCCTCCCTCTCGGTTTCTCTTCGTGGGCAAGTGCTCCAGCCCCTGAGCATCTCAGGGACTCTCCACTGAACACGCTTCCAGTTATACCCATCTTCTCCTTGCTGTGCTGCATTGTCTCTGGCCATTTTCCCAGCAGCTCCCCAACCACTCCCTCCCTCCTTCCCTTCACCCAGAGACATGCCAAAATTCACACAGTTCTGTCCAGGTGGTCTAACGAGGGGTGCACACAGAGAGACGGTCCCCAGCCTCACTGTCTTGGCGAGGCTCGTCTTCACACCCCAGGATGCTGCTGGCTGCCTGTGCTGCCAGGTCGCACAGTGGGATCATACTCTGCCTTCTGTCCCTCAGCACCACTGGGGCCTTTCCCGCAGAGCTGCTCCCCTGCTAGGCAGTGCCCAGGCCCTGCCACTGCAGAGGGTCAGACTGTGCCAGGGGCAGGGTCTGGCCTTTGTCCTCCTGGTGTCTCATGAAGGTGCTGATGGGACCATCCTCTGCCTGTCAGGTTTTCCCTGAAGGGCACCTCTAAGGCACAGCAATGGTCCTTCCCATTCAGTGCCATTAAAAACTGTGGTGAGAGTTGCATCCTCTCGGTCATACATGTATATGTTAAAGTACAAAGGGCTCAGGAGGGTCTCCTGTGCTGCCCCACCATGCCCCAGTATGTCCCACTGACCTCCGGGTAGGATATGAACCCTTCACCACTGCTCTCTCAGTCTCATCAGCCAACGGGAGTTTTTCTATGTGGGGAGAAGGATCCTGAGGGAGCCCCTGCCGAGAGTGTTGCTGAAGCTGAGCTCAGGGACATCCACTTTTTCTGTCCTCAGGCTCAGCTGCAGGCTGTCAGGGTGCTGAGGCAGGACTGACCCTGAACCACTCCATGGGGACAGCTCTTCTCTCCCAGGGGCCCAGAATCGTCACCCAAGGGGACTCTGCCTGGTGGCTCCCTCCTCACCGATGGGACTGTGGAGCCCTGGGTGGCACTTCTGGGCTCTTTCAAAGATGGGGGCAACTTTGGCTTGTCCTCTCTCTCAAGAGCACACTGCAAATCCTATGACTTTTCACAAGGGAAATTCCAAAGAAATATTGATTTTCTTCTGCAACTTCACTACCACAGTTCTGCCTGTTATACCACATACTGCATTTTTCTAATCATTCATGTAATCACACCTGTCCAGGGTACAACATTCATCTCAAAAGTGATCTTTTCAGCAGATTGTCTGAACAAAGGCCCATTACTCTCCATTATTTTAGGGGGCCAGTTAGCTCAGTCAGTTAGAGCATGGCGCTGATAACACCCAGGTCGTGAGTTCGATCCCCATTCGGTCCCCATATGTTGCCTGATCTAGTTAAGAGGTGTCCCTTCCCATGACAGGGAGGTTGGATTTAATGATCTCGAAGGTCCCTTCCAGCCTAGGCCATTCTAGGATTCTATGATTATTTTCTCTCTTCATTCTTTAGTCAATCGGATGCATCGACCTCTGATGCTGCTTTGAGCTCCAGGCAGGAAAAGCCTACCTGTGTCTCAACACTTTAAAGGTCTCCTTAGCCAACTCTAACTATGTTTATATCCTGCTTTTTGTATCTAATTATGTAAGGTATTTCTCATAAGATTATCCCTTGCAGAAAGGCAAACCCATTAGGAGCATCTTGTAATGAGCATGTTCTTGCACAGTGCATGTTTAATTGTATATTAAATTATATTGTGATTTAATTTTCATTGCTTACAAGTAATAAGAACTCTGCGGTGCCTGTGTGCAGCCAGTTCTCTGAGGACAAAAGGTGGGAGATGGTGCAATGGAGCTGTGACATCCAGTTGCAGAGATCAAGGGAGGACTCTGATGTAAGGACAGTGATGGAAGGGCCAGGGGGACAATGTCAGAAGTGGTGGGGTTGGGGGGCTGAAGAGCAAGATTGTCCATACAGTGATGGACCTCAAAGGTACAGCTTCTCCTACTGGTTCAGACCTCCTGAGGGGACCCTCTGGAGCATTATCACTTGGAGAATGTTGATGTAACCTCTTCTCTAAACTATAAAAGTAATAAAATAGTCACTTTAAAATGAAAAATAATTTTCATTATGTTGACTTTGTCCTTAACTATACCATGAAACAGCTCCAATTGACTGTACAAGACTTGAAGAACACGACAAGGAGATAACTATCTCCATGGTACATTTGGGGCTCATTACACGAACCTCACAGAAGACTGAAGAAACCACTCAAGGAGTCCAAGCCAGAAGCAACGTTCCAAGTACTTGGAAGTATTAATCAGTCCCTCTGAGGCTCATTACTGACAAAGGCTCCCCAGGGACTCATTAGAGCAGCTCATTGGAGGCCATGACTGCAGGCAGGCCCAGGCACTGTGCAGTGGCTGCAATGCTGAGAAAAGCCTCGGGTTGGTTGGATGAAGCAGAAAGGCCAAGGCCTGACCCTCAGGCCCTGGCAAGGCAGATCCTGGGACCCTCAGCAGAAAGCTTCGCCGAGGCAGCTGCTCTGGCCAAAGAGGACCAAGCCCTGGGTGCTGTTGGGCCTTTCAGCCTTGCCAGAGCCCTTGGCCATCTCTCCTGCAGGCTGTCCTGCACTGTCCATGCCTGCTCCTCTGTCCCTTCAGGCTGCTGACTCCCTTCTCACTTTCCCACCTCAGATCTCCCCCCAGCATTTTTATACCTTTCCTGATGTCTCTCTACTCTCACTGGCTGTTCCTTGAAACACAAAGCTATGGGATGATCCATGGGTCCCTCTGGGTAGCATCTTGCACCACCATATTACTCTTTCAGTGACATTTCTTTTTCCTTGCATCCAGTCTGAACATCGTGGAGGTTTTCTTCTCTTACCACCACAAAGAAAACCTCATAATCTCTGAAACCTCCCTTTAAGCAGGTGCGGGCTACTACTGTAGAGCCCTGAGACCAAGGCTAGAGAAGCTCAGGACTCGTACCCTCCCCACACAGGCTCCAAACACCATCCTGGCAGATGTCACAAAACCACGGATTGTTAGGGGTTGGAAGGGACCTCTGGAGTTCATCTAGTCTAACCCCTCTGCCACAGCAGGTTCACCTTGAGCATGTTACACACAATGGTGCCCAGGCTGCTTTTGAGTGTCTCCAGAGATAGAGACTCCACCATTTTTCTGGGCAGCCTCTTCCAGTGCTCTGCCGCCCTCAAAGCAAAGAATTTCCTCCTCATGTTTAGATGGAACTTCATATGTTCAGGTTTGTGCCCCTTACCTCTTGTCCTGTCTTATGGAGCCTCACAAATTTTTCATTGTTCTACTTGACTGGACTTCAGCAAACGTGATGTCCATCTATAAGAAAATCCAGAAGGAGAATCTGGGGAACTACAGGCCTTTCAGTGTGACGATGGTGCTAAGGAAAATTATGGAGCAGATCATTTTGATCATGGCACGTACAGGAAAAGCAGGGGATCCAGCCGGGTCAGTATCAGTTTATTGGCAGGTCCTGCTTGACTAACCTAATCTCCTTCTATGACAAGATGACCCACTTAGTAGATGAGGAAAAGGCTGTGGATGTTGTCTACCTGGACTTCAGTCAAACCTTTGACAACGTTTCCCACAGTACCCTTCTCGAGAGACTGGCTGCTCCTGGCTTAGATGGGTGTACCCTTCGCTGGGTGAAAAACTAGCTGGATGACCATGCCCAGGGAGTGGTGGTGTATGGAGTTCATTCCAACTGGTTGTCAGTCACGAGTGGTGTTCCCCACGGCTCAGGGTTGAGGCCAGTTCTGTTTAATGTCTTGATCCATGAACTGGACAAGGGGATCGAGAGCACCCTCAGTAAGTTTGCAGATGACACCAATATGGGTGGGAGTGTTGATGTGCTTGAGGGTGGGAAGGCCCTACAGAGGGACTTGAGCATGCTGAATCAATAGACTGAGGCCAATTATATGAAGTTTAACAAGGCCAAGTGCTGATTCCTGCCCTTGGGTCACAGCAAACCCCGGCAGCACTACAGGCTTGAGGAGGAGTGGCTGGAAAAATGCGTGGCAAAAAAGAGTATTGGGGTGCTTGTGGACAGCTGGCTGAATATGAGCCAGCAGTGTGCTCAGGTGGCCAAGAAGGCAAATGGCATCCTGGCCTGGATCAAAAATCGTGTGTCCAGCAGGAGTAGGGAAGTGATTGTGCCCCTGTACTCGGCACTGGTCAGGCTACAGCCTGAGCACTGTGTTCAGTTTTGGGCCCCTCACAATAAGACGGGCATTGAGGTGCTGGAGTGTGTCCAAAGAAGAACAACAAAGCTGGTGAAGGGTCTAGAGCAGGTCTTGTGAGGAGTGGCTGAAGGAACTGGGGTTGTTTAGTCTGGAGAAAAGGAGACCAAAGGGAGACTTTATTGCTCACTACAACTACCTGAAAGGAGATTGTAGCAAGGTGGAAATCAGTCTGTTCAGGCAAGTAATACATGACAGGACAAGAGGAAATGGTGCCAAGTTGCACTGGGGACACTTAGGTCAGATATTAGGAAGAATTTCTTTACTGAAAGAGTTATCGGGCATCAGAAGGGGTTGCCCACAGCGGTAGTGAAGTTTAAGAGTTGGATAGACAGAGTACTCAGGGATATGGTTTAATTGAGGACTTGTCAGTGTTAGGTTAATGGCTGGACTCGATCTTACAGGTGTTTTCCAGTCTGGGCAATTCTGTGATTCTCTTCAGTGTTATTTCCCACTGGAATTTCCAAGCAGGTCTTTCATCAGGCCAAAGCCTGCTCTCCTGAAGTCCTACTCTTGGCCTTGTTGCCTTCTTTCAGGAACCTCAACTCTCCTTGCTCACCCCTGACTCTTACAGCCCTGAGCAGCTCCTTCCTGTTTGTAAGCACAGTGTCCCGCAGAGCACTTCCTCTCACCAGCTCCTCAGTCACCCCTGTCAGGAAGACGTCATCAATGAGCTCCAGAAACCTCCTGCATGGCTTGCACCTTATTACTTGAGACTCTCAGTGTCTCCTCACCCATCCCCAGGCAGAGCTCCACATTCTTCTGCCACTTTCTGCCGGAAGAGTCAACTTCCCCTGTGGGTCCAGACCCAGGACCTTGTCAGTGCCAGATCCCCAGGACACCACAGTTTCTCCAGGAGAGGGTATCTGTAGTGCTTGGAAATGCCTCATGATGTTCTCTTGTGAGTTGAGTAAGATGAGATCGTGGTGGTTTGGCCCTGACTGGAAGCCAGGAGCTCACCAAAGCCGCTCTATCACTCCCCTTTTTTTAGACGAACAGGGGAAAGGGAAGATGTAATGAGATGCCTGTGAGTTAAGATAAAAGCAGTTTAAAATAGCAGAAGCAAAGGCCACGTGCGGAAGCAAAGCGAAACAAAGAATATTCTCTACTTCCCATCAGCGGGCGATGTCCGGCTGCTTTCCCAGGAAGCAGGGCTCCAGTACGCGTAGCGGTTGCTCCGGAGGACAAGCACAAATAGTTAATGCCCCCCGACTTCCCTCTTCCTTCTCGCTTTTATATCTGCACTTATGTCATATGGCATGGAATACCCCCTTGGTCAGTCTGAGTCAGCTGGCCTGGCTGGGTCCCCTCCCAAGATGTTGCCCACCCTCTGCCTACTGTAGGGGGATCGCTGGAAAACCACAGCCTTGGTGCTGTGTGAGCACTGCTCAGCAGTAGCCAAATCACTGGGGTACTATTAACACCCTTCTAGCCACCACTCCAAAAACACAGCACCAAGAGAGCTTCTGTGGGAAGATTATCTCCACCTCAGCCTGACCCAATACAGACACAAATATTAAATGACCGAATGGAGCTCAAAGTCCATGAGGACCTTGAGAAACCTGAAGAACCTGGAGTTCTTTGGCCCAGGGGTGTGGGGGCTGCAGGCAGGGTAGGAGTAGCTGTTATTGCAGTGTGATCCAGCATGAGAAAGGACTAATGCCATGAAGTGCAGCTAGGGAGGCTCAGCCTTGACACCAAGAAATGTGCCCTGAAGGGCAGTGCTGGGGTAGGACAAGTCACCAAGAAGGGGACTGGATCAGCCTAAGCCTTTGTGTGTCAAGGAGCGCTCAGGGAGGACGGCGAGATAACAGTAGAAGAAAATAGATTCTCAGATGAGAGTACAGTGTGGTAGCAGGGTGGGTGTCTACAGTCTGCAGAGGAAGAGGACCACGTGTGGACACTGTAGGACAGCCTGTGGTGGAGATGACAGAGGGAAGTTTGAACTCAAAATGTTGAGCTCTTTCTCCCATTGGCCAGGGCTGCTGTCTCTGCCTCTGATGCCTATGAGGAAGCACCTTGTCTTTACAGCATCGGGGTCTCACGACCTCCCCTGGGAGATTTTGGACCATAGCTCTGCCTTCAGCCTTGCACATCTCCACATTCCACTGCCCCAGAAATTCCCTGAGGAATGAGGAAGGGATCTGCCTTTGCAGGGTCTGGGGGTCAGGGATTGGCTCTTTGCATTAATGCAACACGTTCACCTTTACTCAGCATCAGAGCCACCTTCACCTTGCTTTTCCTGACCTGTCATGACTGCCACCAGCTTTCTGCTCTAACTGGGCCCTTGAGAGGCTTTGTCAGTAGTGACCTCAGTGGGACCCGTTAACAGTCCAAGAAACTTCAGTTTGAATATGACTTTGATTTCCTGAGAGATTTCTTCAGTGTTCTCAGTCTCTGAGGATCACAGACACCAAAGCCACCTGAGGGGTCATTAAAGTGCTGCCTTGGGCTGGTGCTGTGCTGCTGAGCTGGGCCGGGCTCCTGGGATGGAGGGAGCTGATGAAAAGTGGGCAGCACTGCTGAGAGACAGCTCTGCCCAGAAGCAGTTCCTCTGCCCAGCGCAGCAGGGCTGAGGGCACTGCCTGCAGGCACCAGGGGCAGAGGAGCCAGCACAGAGAGCTGAAGGGCAGGCTGGGAGGGACAGAGGTGATAAGAAGATAATTTGAAGAGAAATCCTCACATCCAGTAACTCGGTGGCGCTCATTCTGCCTGGGGATCTCCCCATAGCACTGGGGGAGAAGATATGAAGGGAGGGGGGACCTCTTGGCATTTATGCTGTTGAGAGAGTGCTGCATGTTCCATGGATGCTCACAACTCCAGATCATACACAGGACATCAGCAGAGCTTCCTTTTGAAGGGGTCTGTGCTTTGAGTTTTTTACTCTTGATGGACTGGTTGGACAGAGGGAGGTGAGAATTTATATTGCCACTGTGGAGAAGGCACTGAGACCTCAGTTCTCATTAGCACTTGTCTGAGCTTCTCCTCAGCTCCTGCCCACCCAGAGCTGCCCTTGGGCAGGGCCTGGCTGCTGCCAGGAGGGGTCTGAAGGGCAGAGCTGAGCCCCCAGTGGCTGGGATGGGCTCTGGGAGCAGGGACAGGGAGGAGACCTGGGCACAGAGGAGCAGCTCCTGGCAGGGACAGCTCGAGGCAGCAGAGTCAGGGGCTGGGGCTGGAGAAACATCCTAGGAGGGGGGATTCAGGCACCTCCCTGCCATGACTGGAGAAAAGTCATGGTCTTTTCTTGCACCCAGCAGAGCCTTTGCCCTTCTAGCCATGGAGACTTGGTTATCATCTCAGTGGCCTCAATCCTGAAGAGAAGAAATTATCAAGTGCCCACCATCTCTCCCTGTCTGACTCCACCGGCAGCAGCGCAGCAGCATTTGTCCACATTCCCCCTCCTGTCTCATCTCTTCATGTTCTTATCACTGGACTGGGACAGGGCGGATGGGATTCAGATGCCCTTCAGAGACCAAGCCCAAGGGTCTCTCCATGCAGATTTGTCCGGGGAAGTAAAGTATCCCAATCCCCTCCTTATCCCAGTCTTCCGGTGCAACAAATAAGAGAACACTCTCTTCAGGACATCCCACCTTCAGGTCATTTCTACTGTTCCTGCAGAGTCCTGCAGGGCTGCAGGCTGCCCTCCAGAAGGGCACAGCTCACCCATGGACTCTCTATGTTATCAAACAGCCTCACAGAGAAGACACCTCAGTGCCAAGGCCATGGGAATGCTGCTGGGCAGCTGTTGAGGGGCAGTGTCCCACACTGCGAAGGGAGAGCTGAGATCCTCCTCAGGTACGATGAGATGGAGTGAGGGGTTTGGAGACTGCATTTGGAAGCTGGATTCCTCTGCTCTCAGCAGTGTCCAGGTTCTCCTCAGTGGCCGATACGCTGGAGGGTAGGGATGCCATCCAGAGCGACCTCAGCAGGCTGAAGAGTTGGGCCCAGGCCAACCTCATGAAGTT
>NW_009710797.1:1973-32366 GCF_000703405.1 Apaloderma vittatum | reverse complement strand
TCCCCTTTCTTTCTCCTTTCTTTTTTTACTTTCTTCTAATTTTCTTTTTCCTAATTAATGTTTGCACAATACTGACTGCAAAGGGGATGCATTAAATTACATGACCTACACTTCCCAATGCAGTCCTCCTTACTGTTGCCTTCTTCCAGGCTCTTGAAAAGCCCTGGCCTCCTCTGCAACATCAGAAAGACTCAATGGAAAATATAACCGAAATTCTCAACCCGAACAAAATTCCAATATTTACAGGATCAACTCTGTTGTTCTGCTGCAGCACTCTCTCTAAGGAAAAAACCTGCAAGTGTGTAAAGTTTTAGGTCTTATCATCCTCTTGATGTTCTGAGAGCTGCATGGAGGTATCTGACAGTTGTACTGGTGAGGAGGAGCACACCTGGCTGGAACTGCCTTCCTGGACATGGACACAGGGCACAGCAGCCTGGGCTGGTACAAAACACCCCTCTGCAGGGAGAGGCAACCCCTCACACAGCAAAGAGGCTCAGAAAGCTCTCTGTGGTACTGGGCACATGGGGCCAGGGTTTACCCTATCAGATCTCTACTGACTTCAGAGAGAAATAACTGGCTTCTAAGGGAACTAACCCTGAAGCTTCTTAAAAATATGTATGTCAAAAACAAGACTAGTTTTACACCAAGAAAAATGTGGTAGGTAATGCACCCTGGAGGAACAAATTCACTCTAGAAAACTCTGCTAAGGAGACAGCCTGAGACATGTTGCTCTAATGAAAATTTTCAAGAGGTCTTCAGTTACAGCACAAAGCAAGATACTTGAAGTTAATAAGAAATACACTTATGAAACACCAGCACAGTAAGAAATATGCCTGCTATATTTTTGCAAATGTCTGCCACTGTTAACAGTCTGATATTTTAAATGCTTCCAGCCTAATGAAAGCTTTGAAGCCCAAGGAAATACTTCTGCTGCTTGTGGGCTGATTACTCTTTGTGGGCGTAAGTGTCACTGAAGAGGCAGAAGTTCCAGGTGCCAGCTCAGGTGTGTGATTGTGTGCTACCCTTTGGATGGGAGGATGCCAAGGCAGATCCACATCAGACACCTCAGCAAAGCGTTCCGAGCCCCACCTTGGGCTCAGGACGTGGTGAAGTGCAGCTGGCTCCAGGTCTGCATACAACGTGGTGCTAAGGCCAAGTAGAGACAGATGTGGGGACCTGGGGACTGAAGCACTAGTCCAAAGTCCAGGGTAGTAGTTTAGACATTTTCATTATCTGAAATATTCCTGCCTTGTGCTAACTGGCACCATGGAGAGCTGACTGTGCCTTCTTGCACCTGAATTTAGACATCACTTGGCATGTGTGCGTGTCTAAGTGATTTAACAAATTGCCACTTCATTTGAGGTGATCAGTATGGTCCAAGCATAAAATGGTATATTCTGTTTGGACAGAAACTAATCAAAAAACCATTCAACCTTCAGATCTGGTGCAACAATCTCCTCCCTTTTCTTTCTCCCTCTTTTCACTGGTCTTCACTCTCCTTTAGCAGGGTCTCAGCTGGCTTTTCTGCTGTGCTCAGGCATCTACGGTGCCTGATCCACAATATGCCAGCAAATTTCCTGAGCTCACAGGGTGCCAGCAACTGCCACTCAAGGGAGAAGATCAAGAAAATTCCAGACAAGGCAGAGCCAACCTGTCCAACTGGTAAGGAGGCTGTCACCAAGCGGAGCAGTGCTAGAGGAGATGTCAGAGTTAGACCTCATTCATGATCAGACATACATCCTCACTGGTGAGATGTTAACTCCTAAGATTTAAGGTTTTTCTTGCTATCTTTCAGTCAAGTTGTCTGAAATATTTTAATAGCAGAATCTAGTGTAAAAGTTCATCTTTAATGGCAACACCTTTATGCACAGTGTGCATCTTTTAATGTACTCTTCTTTGAGTCCATTAAACCCCACATTATTACTTCTATTTTCTTGACTCTGAACATTTCACTCTGTCTGCAAGAAAAGTGATGTGTTTGCTCATTGATATATATTTAAATGTTGACCTTCCAGGCATCACTCAATGGTTTCTGATTATTGTAATGATAAACCATTACAAGAAGTTCTACAGATTCCTCTCTCCTGGAAAAGTAGCTGTTCATTAAATCATCCCTTCAGCAGCCTTCTCCAAATAGAATGCCCAAGTTCTGTTTTTTAAACAGAAGTAAACTTTCTACTTAATATTGTCACTGCTGTCATTCTACTCAAAAAGAAAAGAGAGTATTTGAGAACTGATTTCTATATGGTCTTCTGTGAACATGATGAAGGAGAGATAATTTTGTTTGTCTTAAGACTAAGGAAGAGCAAGGACACAGAGAGATCATTAATATCTAGCAGAGGCTCAAAAATTAATTCCTCCTTGTATACTCAAGGACCTACACTTCTTATTTGAGTTGAGCTGCTAAATAATGTCCAGTACATAAGGTTTAATTGGATGGCAGGGGTTTCCGTTCTGCTTTTTTCATCCGTTCTTGTTGCTTTTGGGCCTCACCTTCTCCACTTGCTCTCGTCAGTTGACTTGAGCAGTGCTGGCCTAGCTGCTGTTCCTGCCACCTCTGCGTTTCTTACTGCTTCCTTTTGACAGTGCACTTCCTACAGCAAGAGTTTAATGGAGACTTCCGTCAGTGAATTAAGCAGCATGCTGACTGTGGCTTTCAGAAAGAGTTAAAAAATGTGTATCAGTGTAGATGGCCAAATCGTTATTAAGGAGTTCTTAAGCCGACATGAAGAGCCTTTGGTCTGAGCCTGGTCACGCACAGCTATTCATCTTGCTCTGCACAGTAGTAACAAATGTCATCTATATACAGAAGCTACTCACGTATCTCTTTTGGCTGACATTATTGATGCTTGTTTTTCTGGATACATATATTGACTAATTGCAACTGTCCATGTTCTAAGAGTCAGATCAAATAAAAAAAGCTGATGGTGGCTAACTGACACTCTGAACTCCCAGGGCGTTTGGAAATATGGAAGAATTATTTCCATTGGTTTGATGGAACAGTGTATTAAATGTATCATGGGGACAATATTCCCAAAATGTTCTTGTTCTCTGCATTTTTTCCTGCAAACATGCCATTAACAGCACCCTTCCCTGAAAACCACCCTTCCCTGCATTCTTCCTAACCAAAGGAGCTGGTGGAATAGACGAAAGAAAAGCAAGAGGTTTGATCCAGCACCCAGCAGACTGCAGTGAATTATTAACACAGTTTAATTCCTGTTGAAACCTTGAGCAGGCCGGAGCTCCTTAGTCTGTCTTAGAGTTTGTACATTTGGTGAGGAACTGTTCCCAAGAGGTGGCCGGTTCAGATTGACCATAGGACCTTCCTCTCCATGGTCAGTATTGTTGCTGAACTTCTCTGATTCTTTTTCCGCTCTACTGCCCCCCAGAATTAATGCCACTTTTCTGGTTCTTGAACTCTTTTAAAATCAGCTTCACAGATAGTTCAAAAAAATTTCCAAACTGATGAAGAAAATGGTCTCAGCAACCTCCCCATTCAAAAGATTTCTTTTGGAAAACAAGAACCAGCCTGTAGGGTGAGAAGTGTGGGTTATTCATGAGCTTACCAGGATAACACAGGGTTTTTGAAGCAGATAAAGATGAATGAAGAAAAAATATGTTCCAAATTCTAGTGAGAAGTGAGGTTAGTCTGGAGGTAATCAGGAGGTAATCTTTGGCTGTGTTTTGTCTTATGGGAGACTTTGTTTCTTCACCTCTTTTCCCTTAAGCTACACACATATGCCTATATACCTACATTAACTACATTTTACACAAACTTTGCTTTTTGATTCATTTTCTTCTGTTATAGAAGCCATACAAGTCAATATTCTGACCACATTCACTTCCTACTCTACGTTTTCAACAGCAGTCTCCATGGTTTTCCTTGTTTGTTGGACTACACGTGCCTTACAAAGGCATTGTAACTATTGCATGCAAACCATGTCTCTTGCCCTAAATTTCCAGGTGATACAGGCATCTTGTTCAATGTCATGTAACTGCTTTTCAACAGCAACTGTAAGTGCTTACCCATTTTGCTGACACAGACATAATTAATTAGCACTCACCTTCTCTTTCGTTCACTTGACATTTAATAACTTGTTATCTAACATCTTGCTTGTGTCCTCCTAGGCATCCTGTCTATTCTTAGCATTCCATATTACTAAGACCACGTGTGTGTCACGTTCATATAATCCTGATGTCTAACATTTTCTTTGCCAGCCCCATGCAGCATCCCCTTTCTTCCTCTCTCCTCTCTACTACTTGCTTATTCCGAACATGACTTCAGAGTTACTGCACATGACCCTCTTATTTTCGGCCCTTTGCTGTAACACAGTGTAACTGATGAGATGTCTGGGAGGCAGTATTTTGAATAGCACTAGTCTTTCTTCATTTCCCAGGCTACAATGAGTATGAGGTAGTTATGTGTCAGGTAGGTCCTTGCCTCCTCATCACTTCTGATCCACAGGACTGCATTCAGTGAAAGGTAAAGGTTTGGTCTCTGCTTATCAATGAAGACGTTTTGTTAGCAGAAAAAAAAGAGAACGTGTGATCTCTTCCTCTCCCTTAATAAGTTGCAGCTAGCAGTAGCTCATCAGTATTGCTTGTAAATTTTTGAGTAGTAACGGTGGAGACTTTACCCACTTGCTAATCTCTGCCTCCTTTTCACTTGCCACAACACTGGCAGCGCTTGGGTTTCTCCTCCAGAAGGCTGAGTGGGGCATGGAATAGGAGAAAACAGGAGATGGTTGAAGGTGAGAGGCAATGTGTTCTCACAGATGTTTCCTGAGCTCTTCATGATCCACTGCGCCTAAACCTCCAGGAGGCACTCTCCTTTCTGTCCTGCAGTCCAGGGAGCACTTCCTTTCCTCCCGCCTGAACCTGTGAAGTAGCAGGTCTCCATCTCCCCATCCACAATGAGCTTGTCTGTTCCTAAAATAGACAGACTTAGTTTAGTGTTTATCTTCTACACATTGCTACCGCAGAGTTGCCACCACTGTTTGATCCTGGGATATAGCCTTGTCTTCAAATCTGAGGGTTTTTTTCTGGAAGAAGGCTCTTTCTTCATCTATCTGAAAAATGAAACAATTAAAATCACAAATATTTTTTATTTACTCTGCTCTTTCATTTTCACTGTGAGGGTGACAGAGCACTGGAAGAGGCCGCCCAGGGAGGTTGTGGAGTCTCCTTCTCTAGAGACATTCAAAACCTGCCTGGACGCATTCCTGTGTGACCTACTGTAAGTGATCCTGCTCTGGCAGAGGGGCTGGACTAGATGATCTTTTGAGGTCCCTTCCAACCCCTAACATTCTATGATTCTGTGATTAGGCCTCATGTAGGCTCTTCACAGCACCAAAGCTTACAGCCAAAGAGAGGAACTGCAGTTCAAGTCTGGGCAGGATTTCTCTAACAACACCTTTGTTTTTCAAACGTACGTTCTAAGCTGGCAGATGTTATTTAGTCACCCTCCATCAAGCACCTGACTCAGGCTTGCAGCCTGGAAAAAGTAACCTCATGTTAGGCTTTGTGGATTGCCTAAGAACCTGATATTCCTAGACTCCCTCTGCAACCTTCCTAATGAGATCTCATGGTGGTGACATATGCTTATTGCTATATAAAGAGGGGACATAGAGCAAGAGTTGAACATGGTGAAGGTGGCTGTGCTTCTGCCATGTGAAAGAAAAGCCAAGGAACAGCGCAGTATTTGTCATCTCATGGAGATTACAGGGGACTCTGCTCTCCCATTCATCATGACATAACTTTCCTGTGGGGATTATAGCATTTGTTGACAGGGAAATGTAATAGTAGGAAATTATCTGATGCATTTTGATATGTCTCAGTGATATGGAGCAGGTGGAAACACGAACAAAAGCTTCCATCTGAAAAAAACCCACAAGTCCTGTGCTCATCTTCTATTGACAACACTTCATTATTTATATTCTGCAAGGACAACAAGTAGAAATGTCACATCTAGGCCAGGCCTGAGAACGCCAAGTCACACTGCTGTGCAAAGGACAGAATATTTGGTGAGTTAAAGCGAGGGAGTAGGGATAATGTGTTAGGGAAAATTTGAAGACAAATGAGAAGGGAGAGGAAGAGAGATCATGAGGCATATATATCAGGAAAGGAAGGTAGATATTTCTAACCAGATTCATCCTGGAAAAGGCAGAGATGATGAACATTAGTGAACCTGAGGAAGTTCCTACACAAGAAACTGCAGCATGGCACCTCCCATACTAAGTATGTCCATTACCAAGAGTGAATATTAGACTAGAGTTATGTTTTTACATCCTTCTCAGCAATCTTTTTACTTTCAGCCTCTGATTAAAGTGAGGACAGGGTGTAGAACACACAAACAGACATTTCCAGGCCTCCTGGAAGTGAACAGCTCTGGGAGCTTGTTTTGATTGCAACAAATTCAATAGTGTTGTCTACAGTAGGGCTTTGTAACTGAGTAGTGTGTTTATTGTTCATGGCATCGAGCACTGATACATCAGTAAAGCGTAGACAAGGTAAAGCTACCATTTTATTAAGCAGATATATTGGTATACAATGACTTACGTCTTTTTCCAGTTTGACCTTGTAAGTGACATTGTCCCTGCATACCGTCTTGTTTTGTAAATCCCAAAGATAAAATTTGCTCCCATTGTAATCTATCTGAATATAAAGCAGAAGTGAGGTCTGCTGAAAATGGTGCAACTGAGATACAAATTCTTGTTCAAAGGCACAGGAGGAATACAAAATGATTTGAGTAAGTCTGGAAAATTTATGATAGGAAGAAGGTCTCATCCTGGATATTCTTGCTGCTACATATGTTGCTCAGATTCTGTTTTCATAAAACTAGAGTTTAACCCTGTTGCAGATTACCACAAAGTGATCTTCTCTGATACTCTGATATGTGGATTAATGTCACAAAGCTGGGTGCTGGCAACCTCAGTACTATGGCATAACAAGCTCAGTTAATTTTCCAGGCAGATCATGTAAATCCTTTTAATAATTTATATTCAGGCACAGTTGTGACCCATCAGTACAGAATGAGTATACTTTTTGCCCAATTTGGAGCTTCATTGTGTCTTAACACTTTGACACTAACTTTTCATCGAATCAGATTTGAAGATGAGTTTGATTAGGAAAACAAATTTAACCTGTTTGAGTATGTGGAAGAGTAGGCTTCTCCCTAAGGAATGGCACCACTGACTTGCTGATACAGCACTATGATGTCAAAAAGCCCCCCTGCCTCACAGTGATAGAAAAAGATCTTTGTGCTCCAGAAGGTACGATGTCAGCTGTCTTCCTGCAAGCAATCTGTAGCTGTGTTTCCAGCAGAGTACTTTCCAATACTCCGCAGTGTCAGTGCGCAATGCAAAACTGTCATGGGAAAAGTTGGCATCTAGCAGGGGCTAGACACGGTAGTAGGGAAATAGCCTGTACCTCTCCTTTAGAATGAGATACAGGAATGGTGAGAATCCCCCATGATCAACAGTCTGTTTACTTCTGTCTCAGAATTTCCATTAATGTCCCTGCAAATGTGCAAGATCTCAGATACTTCTTCGTATCAAGTGGCCACAGTTGAATACTGTCTGTAGATTTGGGACAGTGACACACTTTCACGTGCAAACGGTTCCACTCAAAATCACACTGGAGAACTAGCTCTTCTGGATGTCAATCTAATTCTTCATTTTTTTTTAATTTTGCCCAACCCTGGAAATGTTCTTCTACAATATTGAAAGTGATGGAAATGAAAAACATTTACTCTTGCATCTAATTAACAAAATATTACAAGCATACCCATCTTTGCAAGCAAGTATGCCTGCATGAATTGCTCTTCCCTAACAGCAAACTGTCTTGGGATGTGTGCAACGTAGAACTTTTCCTATAATTGCTGAAGCTACATAACTGGAGATTATAGCCTCGCTTCTCCAGAGGACAGGGTATTAGCTTACTCTTTGCAGACCCTGACTGCATGACCCAGTGTCACATCACAATTTATTCACCCTGTTGAAGTTCATCGTGTTTTAAACGCATAAAATCCTAATCATATCTTTGCACGAGTATGAGCATAAACTGAACCACAGTGTGTCTGGCACTGCTCACATAAGAAGACACATTTCTTCATGCTTCCAATGCACACCCAATATACTACGGGTGTGTGTTTCACTGTGAAAGTGAAACTAGACACAATGCCATTTAAAGAATAAAACGAGGTGACATCATTCTGTTCGCCTGCTAAATTAGAAGTTTACTCATTGCCTCTTCAGGTCTCAGCTGACCCAATTTGGATTTTAACCAGCAAGTAAACAAGCCCTATTAACAACACTATTCAACACCACTTCTAGCAAGATGCCAATACGCTTATAGTTAAACAGTATTTCAGACCATCAGCACCCAGACACTAATTTAAAAACTGACCTTTTGCATTCGCCACGTGGATGAGCCTGGTAAGTCAAAGGACTAGGAAAAATCTTATAAAAAAGAAGAAAGACAGCTGCCAAGGGTGCGATCGGATCAACTTCAGAGCAAGTCTGTGGAACGGAGTGGCATTTGCGAAGGCACTGAAGCTCTCTCATGGCATCAGGCTGGTGGTGGTGACAGAGCCATCTGTCCTGTCTTTTTTGCCCTTTCCTGTCTGCCATTAATTTTCCACAAAGGCTCCAAGTGACAGTCGCCTCATAGTGACCATACTTGGAAACAAGGTGTATGACAGGCAGGGGGAGAATGGCAACAATCTCTAAGAGCCTCCGTGTTACGGCTTGGGAAAAAATAGCTGAGAGTTTGCAAAGCAGCGAAGAAGAAGTGAAAACCGAGAAGATCTGCTGACAGGAGGATTCAGCAGGCACGCATCCCCTCGTTATATGCGCCTCTGAATCGCAGCGCGGGAGCGGAGGCGTGCTCTCCCTCTGCACGCGCTGCCGGCAGTAAACAAGTGAGTATTTCTGGAGCAGCTGCCCGTGTAAGAGGAGAGGTGCCTGTTGCTGTCCTGCAAAGTTACTGTTTTATAGGAGTGTATATCTTACGCTTCTGAAACTCTCTCGTTTCTCGCACTAACCATGCCAGACCTTCATTCAGCAAACCGTTCCTTGAGGCCGAAGCCCACGTTTAAAGCTGGATCTGTAACAAGCAGGACTTCACGCCACAATGAGCGCGCCTTTTAAAACGAACAACCATCAACATGATCTCAGCCATGGTACACACAGAAATCAATACGGTTTGCTTTATGTTCAGATTGGTGCTATTCTTAGCAGCAGGCAAGACTAGACATGTTTTACACAGTTTGATTAGACAGATTCTGGTTCAGAGATATTATGCTAAAATCCAGTTCTACTCCCCATATATTCAGTCACCACGTTCATCATTAGACTGTTCAAGTATCTTACTGTACTTCTTCATGCAATGCAATTAACACTTATCCCACATTTAGTCCTCTTATCTTTTCCCCCAGGAAATATATGTGCAACAAAGGGGTTTGAGTTTGATACCTTAAAAGTAATATAGGTGCACAGCACCACGTGCACACACTGCTGCACCACCAAAGGTATGTGAAACAAGCTGTGTACTTGGAGTAGAGACTATTTAATTTAGTGATGCCTGGTGGTTAGCGAGGAAGGTTGCACACGCTGGCTCCTGTGAAAGATCTCACTCCTGCTATTGCTGACACTCTTATTGTATCCAAAGCCTGAGTCCTATAGCCTCTGCCAATGGGTTTCCTCCAAACTGATTTTCCTCCAAACTAACTCCTGCAGATTTTGAGTGCATGCTTCACTGTGTGTGACTTATCCATGAAGAGGGCAAGAACTGGGTGTTTAATGAGGCTGTGACTGTACCCAACAGTGGGTACCTCCCCAGCCTTTACTTCCATTCCATACCACTGTTCTCAGGACCCAATAGAATAAATGAGCTCATATGATGAGCTCACACTTTTATTTCACGTTATGTCTGTTACACTAGAGATGCACGAGTGATTTGGCAGGAACACAGGAACCTGCAGAGATGTATCTCCAAGTGAGCTGTGTATATATTCATGACAGTAGATAAGGTCTAGTACTTCTAAGAACTGGTGACTTTACTCTTGTTTACTTCTTTTCTATAAAGAAAATGGGAGAGATATATAAATTATATTATCCCAAAATTGCCTGTTTTTCTTCCAGAATGAGAACAATATTTGATTCCTCTTTCATTTCAACTTCTGAGATAGCGTCTGCTTAATAAAGTTGGGCGTATCGCTCTCTTGTATCAAGTATGTTCTAACAATCTGTGATCAACTGAACCATAACACAGTTAAACCAAGTGCTCAGAACAGCATATTTCCTCAGCAGTTTGTTTCATGTATTTTTTGATGCCCTGGGTAATTTCAGTTGGCTTCTAGTTAGAGCTAGAGGTGCAAACCTTCTGGAAGTTTTGGAGACCCAGGAAGGAACATTCCTCCACAAAGTTTTTCAGTTTTCTTATAGTTCTTTATTTCCTAATAGTTGAAATATGAAAGGTCAATGTGGCCTACTTACTTGTAATCAAAACAAAATTTTGTTAACTTTAAGAATGTGAATACTGTTTAGTTAGAAAAACAGATGTATGTTTCTAGTGAAAATAGTGTTCAATCCTGGGTGGTTTAGAATACAAGAAAAGGAAGCTTTGCAAGAAAAGTAACGACTTTTAGCTACATCACCTCATCCTATCTGTTTATTTATGTCTTCTTTGTGTTTGAATAACGAAAATAAAGGTAATAGCAAATACTCAGCTTTACTTCATGAGCATGTATGTAGAGATATTTTTGTATTGCTAACACTGCACAATATTAAGTCATTTGACCTAGGGAATGGAGAAATTTTAATAACACAAAGCTGCAATTTTTCCAGTGGAGTAACATCTTGTGAAAGGCTTAATTTTTATAGAGGGAAAATTGATTGCTTGATGTTCAGCAGTTACATCCTTTAAGAAAGTACTCTGGATGTTCTCTTACTGTTCCTTCCAAGAGGAAGTATCTATTCTGTGTGGAAAAGGTTTCCTTTTATTTTTTCCAAAGTTTTCTTTCATTCTTTTTGTTTCTGTGTTTGTTTTCACAGTCATCCACAGAAAAAAAATAAATGGTGAAGAGAAGTGCTTCATATTGTGAAGTTTCCAGGTTTTCTCCCAGGCCCTCAGACCTTTAAGCAGCCTCCAGGAGCCCATCAAAAGTGCTGTACCTCCCATGCAGATATCAGCAGAGAGGATGTCACTGGTTGGAGCATGTGGCAAAAGACAGATGGTGTTACCTTGCCTCTTCCCCTTTACTCACCTGGAAGTTGCTGTAGAATTACTCCTGTACCCTGAAGAAATTGTGTCCGTGCTCAGCTATCACTCAGGATCCACTCAAATGTAGATATTTTTGCATCATTCTTATGCTTGTGGACCTGCTCAAAGTTTAAATCTGAACTCAAGCCTTGGGAATATTGAGATGTGCAGTTTTGTTCACAGATGATGTCTGGGGACAACAGTGACTAGGTTCCTTTGTAGGCAGTGTCCAATGGAGAGAATTACACTGCAGTTGACTGCTCTGGCTATGCCAAGGTAGGCTGTCCTTTGAACCCCATTCCAAGGTATGTGAAAGACGTTCAGGCAGGAGTCAGGTCCAAGTAATCTGGGTTACTCGGGACACACCCTGGCCAAGCATTGTTGAGAATGACATTGAAATCATTGCTTGGCTACTGACGGGTTAGGAAGTATTATCTTTTTACATTATATCTCACTAGTATTAGTATTAGCATGCACTAAGTGGTACATTTTCAGTGTTAGTGTTAGTGTTAGTGTTAGTGTTAGTCTTTCTGTTAAAGGGAAAGAACCCATGGCCAGGAAGAACATAGACAAACACTGTGCCCTTAAATGAATGACTAAGATGAAGGGTCTGGGGCCACCAGCAAGGGCATTTTTGTCATGGGATGACCTGTGACTACTGACCAGTGACCACTGTGGCCACAAAGGCTTGGGTTGTGTCCTTTGCTTTCAAGCAGTCTGTCTGTCAGAGAAGAGAACATGTGACAGTCATTGATGTCCTTGGGGACTCTTGGCCTCATCCCTGGGCTGAAATCCACCTCCAGTAAGTCAAATCCGGAGGGCGATATCCCATTCTTCCTTACCCTGGCTTACTGCCTGGAAAAATCCCAGAGCCCAGCTCCCCTTCAGTGGTGTGGGGCTGCAGGGGTTGGAAACTCCCCCTGGATGGAAACTCTGTAACAGGGTACAACACCCTGGGTCTGCCGGCGGGTTTTGTGTCCGACTGAGGCCAAAGGAGAAGCCTGCGACATCTCACCCAGCGTGGGGACAGGAATGGGGAATGGAGGAGCTGCGCTGGGGAGTTCACTTGTGACAGCATGGGGTCTGCTCACTCCATGAATTCTCACTAGTGGCTTGGAATGCTGGTGACTGAGTAGCTTTATAGGTTGCCTTGGAAACATATGTTTGCTGGAAAAAAATTAAACTGGAGTTTACTCCTTTGTCTATGCTAAGGTAGCTTGCCTTTTCAACTGCCTTTCAGCTTTTTGAGAACATAGCAGCAGTGGTTAGTGCTGTGAGATTCAGCATTTTTTGATTTCAGGAGAGAGGAGGTCTTTTGGATAATTCATACAGCCTTGCAATGGAAAATTTCACTTTTCCTGCTGACAAAATGACTTGTCAAATCAACAACTGTTATGCATATGGCACCATTAAAGTAAAATACACATGAACCGTTTTTTGGGGGTTTTTTTCAGGGTGGAGAGAGGATTACCAAAGTACATAAAAAAATATGAATTAATCGCTGATGGGATTGAAAACTCTAGAATATCTTACAGCACAACACATTTGAAACAAAGACCAGAAATTAGAAAATTAGTAGTTACATGAAGCATTCAATTAAGTACAACCTGATAAGATCTAAAAGTGGGTCTGCTTTGTTACCGCGACTTACCTTATTACGTCAGGGTCATTTTGATCTACACCTTGGACTTGAATTGCAGGACATGATGAATTTGAAATATGTGTCCCTACAGATGAAACTGAAGAGCTGCTTCAATAAATTTCTGTCCACTGTGCGGTGAGCCAACACAAAGCAACCGATTACATAGATACTAAACCTCATTTCAGTATTAGATATCCCTTCATATTCTGGGGTTTTTATGGCAGCTGAATGTTGCCTGAATGTTGACTCCAACTGTCCTGGCACATGTGCAATGAATGGTCCTTAGAAGCAAATGCACCAAAATCAGGTGCATTATCAAAAATTTCTGCTTGCTGCTAATGCTACACCACATCCAGTGGTTATAAGCCAAATGAGATGTCCAGACACACAGAAAAGGCCAGGAAGATGCAGGCAGTTTGGGGTTTATATGTTGATATGGACAAGAATAGGCATGCTCCTTCTCATATTCTGTATTATGTGATGGACACCACTTGGAGTGAGACAACTTGGTTATCTGAAAGGATTCTCAATATCCTAAGGAGTCCTTGTCAAGGATGAAAAATGAATATTTACAGGAAATCTCTAAACTGTGCTAGAGAGCATAATACTGCCCATGGAAATCAAAGACATGGAGAGTTCACAGAGATGCTGTGGCAGGACTTCTCATGTGACTTGTCAAACCGAGAGTTTGGGCAAGTTTTCACTCAAATAGTGTTTGTAAAATTCATTCCTTAACCAGCTTCACTCAGCTAGGTGTGTTTGAGGGAACCTTGTTGCTTGACCACGATCTGTAGAGCTCCACTTCCTTTGGGAGAAAGAGTAAAACCACCCAGGAGAGTGGAGGTGCCCATTAGATGCTGTGGCAGGACTTCTCATGTGACTTGTCAAACCGAGAGTTTGGGCAAGTTTTCACTCAAATAGTGTTTGTAAAATTCATTCCTTAACCAGCTTCACTCAGCTAGGTGTGTTTGAGCTCTGTAGAGCTCCACTTCCTTTGTGAGAAAGAGTAAAACCACCCAGGAGAGTGGAAGTGCCCATTTAAAGGGTGAAGTTACATTTGCATAAAATGAAGGGCAAACTCTGTTCCAGGCCTTCCACAATCACACAATGTTTGGTACCTCAGCCGGCCATTCAGCTAGAGAAAGCTTGAATCACCTGCATGGCTTGAGACATGAAGAAATATTAGGTAGCATGGATAACACAAACAGGAGTATAGCCCAGGAGCTAACCTCTACAAGTGGAAGGGTGGTGAACTGAAAAGAGATTTAGAGATACTGGACAGATACAGTGCCGCACAAATAGAAGTTCATGAGGACATTGCTTCACGGTTATGTAATGGAATTGGTAGCTGTCTATAATTGTCCAGCTGGACTACTTAAATGAACTGAATAACTAATTGAATCTGCCTCATGTTATAAACATTTTTCATCTGGGCTTTTTTTCAGTGATCACTGTAATGTCATAGTGGCTAATTTTAGCTGTCATTTTCCCCTTGAAGATATTTACCAACACAGTGCCTGTTGCAGTACATGGATTCGGGGCCACAGGATGTCTCTTCAGGCTGAATACTCTCCCATCAATGAGATCATATTATAAGTGGCTGTACTAATCTGCCTATCATCAGAAATAGCCAAAGAAAAATGAACAAATGTAAACATAAAAGGAAACTCTCATAATTTGCATACTTGTCATAGTTTACCATAAATCTGCCTAAATGCCAGAAGGCTTGTTCTTTCTGACATGATCTGGAGGCTAGCTTCACTTGTTGACATCTTATCTTCTCACAAGATACTGCATATTAGTAAAGTTAATTGACTAATCATTTTCATCACTGGGAGTGTAAGTAAATAATTCCATCTATTTCTACCTAGGCTTCTGTTTACGGTCCAAGGGTGCCAAGCATTCAGACTAAATGAAAATATACCCTCTAGTAATCATGCATGGCATCTCCCATAACAAGCTGCAGAAACTCTCTGAAGCATTGCTGTTATGTTGTGGGGAATCCTGAGAATCTTAGGCTTAACTCACCATGGCGGCCAGCCTCCCGCAGGGCTCACCAGGCGGAGGCTGAGGCCACAGCCACGGAGGGATACATCTGGGCAGACCCATGTTAGAGCACGAGCGTCTCTTGGTTTTAGGGAAAGGGAGCAGGTCTGCAAGCAATGGATTAGCAGTGGCTGGGAATGTGCATGAGGTGATGCAGTAATAGGGGGCTTCAGTTAGATGAGAGAAGTTGGAGGGTTGTCTCATAGACGATATTTTCCAACTTTTGACTTTGCCTGTGCAATCAGCCATAAATATTTTGTTCCTTTGATCAATTTTTCCTAATAGTGAGGAAGAGAAATTTGCTGCTGCTTCTTCCTTCCATATCTTTGCCATCTGGTGAATTGGAGAAAAATTGACTGTGACTTACACTTTGGTTGTAGTTGTGGTTTCAGCAACCTCAAGGAGGTGAGATTTAGCAGTCCTGAACTTTTGCTTTAATTTGTGATGAAGATTTTCTAGGTGATGTAGGGGTAAGTTACCAAGCTGCTAGCTCCCTTTTGTCCCACAAGAACACAGGAGCAGGCATTTTGCAGCTGTATCTCAGAATTAGTTAGGGATGTTTGATATCCCCAGACTGCCTGTATGGTCTGCTGTGTTCTGGTTCTTTCTCTGTGCAGAAATCTTACTTTGTCTTTGAGCATTGTGTCTCTGAAAGATACAGCCTGGACACTGTCACCAACTCCTACCACAGTGACTCATTTATATGACTTGCTCCAGAAACATTTCTCTTCATGCCTCCTTCTCCTTTTTAGAAGAGAGCAGGGTCCTGCTCTCGGTGGCGTATTTCCCTGCTTACTTTGCTCCTAGTTCTTTCCACCGTGACTTGTGTCATCAAGGGTATCGATTAGTGCTGGGGATTTCTGCCATGCACAACCACCCGGTTTGAGACCACCAATTAGTTTTCCCTGCGAGCCAGCCACTGCTGGCTGCTGGCCTTGCAGCAGTTAGGGGTGAGAGGCTTGCAACGGAACACTGAGACCAGAACGGTTCATTCCCTCCCAGACCATGCCAACTGGGCTGTTGTCCACAGCCTTGGCCCACTCTCATGTCAACTGAACTAAACCCTACCTTTTCTACTCATTAGCTCATAAGAAGTGATGACAGCTAATTGCTTCTGCACAAAATGAACTTTAGAGATTGGCTTTTTTTAGATTTTTTTTTAAAAAAAAAGATTAAAAAAGCTGAATTGTAATGAAGAAAAAGACTTAACCACATGCTTAAGTATCCCTGTATTCATCTGCACTTAAGGAATGGCTTTCCTTAATAGGCGGGGACCTAAACACTTAGCAGTGAAGAGTTTAGTACACAGAACCAGGGAATTTGCAGCTTTGTGCCCTGAATGTTTAAAATGTATTTCACTGTATTAAAAGACTACTTGCACTTTAATTTAAAGAAATAATGAGTAATTCCATGTTATGTTATCTCACATTTATAACATGTTCGCATTTTCAAAAAGCTATCATATTAGTTCCCCAGATGAAGTTCTGTTGACATCTTTGTATGTTTAGCTTATGGATTATCTTAATTTGTGAGATCTTTACTATTTTTCTTCTCATTTTAACATGCAAAAAATCTTTTATACGACTATATGAAAATACAGTCTTCTGTGCAAGTCATGTTTGCGTCAGACCAAGTTGTCCTCTGAGGAGCAGGGTTACAGAAAAGGTGTGGGGGAGGGAGTTAATGTAACATTTAATAGGAAGTCCATTCAAACCCTCTAGCAACTGGAACTAACAGGGACAGACAAGGTTATGAAATGTGAGCCTACAAGATCTCCACTGAGAGATATCCATTCCGCTTTGTCCTCCCAGGCCTTGCTTCCCATAGATGTTGGGTTCTTTTCTTTAAATCAGTTCAGATATTTATGAATAAAAGAAGTACCACAGTGATTTCTTTCTAAGGCTGTTTCTTGAAATCCAAGACATGTTCCTTCCAAAGTGTTTCTAGCAGTGCTCTAGGCTGTTGGCTTTCTGAGGTAGCATGTTGATTCTTTTTACTACTCAGTGCAGCGAATGGGTTTCTGATTTGAATCGCATAAAAAACAAAATAAAACATTTCTTTTTTAATGGTTCCTTAATGAAATGAACTTTAATATTAGAATTTTATTTCATTAGAATTGATAACAGTTTACCTTTACATAATCCTTAGGGATATAGCAAGTGTTAACAAAGTAACAGCATCTTGTGCAGAACTTTCTGTGGAAGGACAGTACGGATTATTGTAGCTGACGGAAGAGAGGATATTTTAACTAAGGAAAACATCTGCAGATGAGCATATACTGCGGGTTTCTGAGTCCAATTCTGACTTGCTTATGTACTGAACACTGCACCATATGAACGCTTAGAACATCTGAACATCTATGAGAATCTGAACTATGAACATCTGAACATTTTATGTACTGGGCAAATTAAGTGGAGATGTTCCTGTATGCTCTTTCTAGTCAGAATTCAAATTTTGAGTTCTGTGTAATCTACCACTTTTAATAATTGGAAATATGCTTTATTACTTTGCTGGTACCAGAGTAACTTTATGTCAAACTCAGTATGAACACCCCCTTGAACAGTATGAACACCCACTTGAACAGTGACAACCTAGTTCAGGTTACTGAGCAACCTGTAACTCCAGACAGTGAACCCTGAATACACTGAAAGGAAAAATGTAGCCTTAGAAAGTAGGCAAGACAAAGGAATTCTGCTGGCTGGCAAAACCAAAATCTTTTGACTTCAGAGTATTGGAGAGACAGGAGAAGGAGTGGGTAAAAAGAGGTGGTCTATTGACGCAGCCATGAAGAATCACAGACACTGCTGAGCGAAGACTAAGAAGTGCAGTCTTCTGGGATGCCAGGAGGATTTAGTCAATTGCCTCCTGTGCTTGCCTCTGGGTAATGTGGCATTCCAGGCCAACTGATTTACATGGATCAGATCTATTACTTTCTTGGCCACCCAGCTGGCTGGAAGACGGCTGGCATGATAGTGAGAAAATCTTCTGGACCTAGTTTGGTGTATAGCACATCTGATATTTATGCTGTATCCTTCTAATAATATCTGGGCTGGAAATATCCCTGATTGCAAAGATTAGGGAAAAAATAAAGAGGATGGAAAAAATACAGTAGGCTGACAGAGGAATTGTCATGATGAAAAGCACTTCCATAAAATTATTCTTCAGTGGCTAGGCTGCTTCAGTGATTACAAGAGCAAGCGGGGAACTGGGTATACTGGGAAATCTTAAATCCAAACTTAGGGCACTGCAAGCTGTGCTGGGGAAGCTGGAGACATTTACAGCTGTGATGTCAAGAAGATTATTTGCAAACTACACTGGGGTCAAAAACACCCTTACTATTTCCTTGACTCAGTCAGTTAGAGCATGGTGCTGATAACACCAAGGTAGCGGGTTCGATCCCTGCTCGGTCCCCTTGTGTTTCCTGATCTAGTTGAGAGGTGTCACTGCGCACGACAGGGAGGTTGGATTAGATGATCTCTAAGGTCCCTTCCAGCCTAGGCCATTCTATGATTCTATGATTCTGTTCATAGGAAGGAAAAATGTTTAAGAACAAGAAGAGGAATCTCCTTTAAATCAGAAGTGATACTGTTCTTGTCTCTCCACTGTCATGCTCAGCCAATTAGACATGGACGAGAGGAACATGCATGGACTACCATATGTTTTCATTTTTGTACAGCCAGCTTTAGTCAACATACACACAGTATATAAACATTATACCAGCATATATTTAGAAAATGGCATACAGCTGTGAAATAATTCAGACACACTTCTGCCTGCCATAGTTTTTAAATTACATTAGTATTTCTACAAAACAAGATCTTCTGTGAGCACCTTTGCCTGAAAACACTGTGCCCTTACAAAATTAAAGCTCTTGCTCTTTGAGTAGTGAATGTGTATTATTGCTAAAAATACAAAGAAGTGGAATTCCTCCTTTCGTGCAAGATTTAGTGCAATCTTCACGAGGGTATCAGGATCATAATGGAAGCTTTAATGTGACTACAACAATACATGTGCTGCATAGAATTAATTATCGAGAAGTAAAATGTGTGAGTGATGTCAGACTGGAAATACCTAATCAAGATGTCTGCTGGTAGGTTACCTTCAAACATGTAACCTACTTAACCTGTAACATAATGAGGATAACTGTAAAGCTTCAAGTAGCTTCCCAGCAACTCTGACTATCATTTGGAAATTATTTATGTTTAGCTAGTCTGCTGAAAAATTCAACACACAATACTCTCATCTGCCTGGATGGTTTACTGTTGACTCATAACTGTGATCAGCTTCAGTAAAAATGAGCTATTATTTGTGTGCTTTTTTAGTGAATTTGCCAAGAACTTATTTTTTGGCTGCTTAAGAAAGAAGTCCAAACCAAATTTCACATCCCTACCACTCCTCTCCTTGGATGAGAGAGAATGAAGGGCTCACTGAGTGCTGGAAGTGCCAAGTTCAGTCCTGCTCTACTTAACAGCTCAACAGGTAAATCACAGAGCTGTGCCCAGAGAGACTCTGCACGCCCAAAATCCCAAGAGATATCTATGGGTGGTTTTCCTGACTATGGATCAGTATTGTGAGAACAAGTTAACTGACTCCTTCCTTGAATGTTTTCACTAATACAATCTTGTCAAATTTTCCCTGTTTACAAAATTCTAACTAGTAGATTCACCTTTTGCTAAGTCATTTAACAGAATAAGTCAAGAACACTTGTCCTTCCACTTTACTTAAGGATGTGGGCTCTATTAGGTGCAAATACAGGGGAAAACTACACACAGAGCTATAAGACAAATATTGTATTTTAATAAACATTCTTATTGCTTGTATCCAATATTTGGATGGGTAATAACTGACCAGGTCATATAATTAACAGGCAAGTAGATATTACTTGGCAACACCATTTATGCTTAGTAAAAGATTGTCACAGAGCTTTGGACTGGTAGTTACCATGCACAAGATATGATCCTCCCGTGCCAAGACTGTCGTCATCACAAAATGTGTCAGCAACTTGGAAAGAGGGCTGAGGCTTTATCTTTAATATTCTCTGTATGTTTTGTTTAATTCTATTTCTTGCTGCAGGGTCAAAAACACTTACCAGGAGTTGTTTCAGGTGAGCTATTAAAGTTCAACTTCGTTTCCTTTTTTTGATTGTAGCACACAAAAAGCAGGCAATTAAAACCATAGGTAAAGGTCATTAAAAAAAGAAAAAGAAAAGTTTTTTCTGGGACAGATGTTATGCAAAGTATCTACTGATGAGGCTAAACTGGCAAACTACAGGTATCAGAGTTTACATGGTCACCACCTTGTAGACTCTATGTTGCTCTGTGGCAGCCTGTAATAGCTCTTTGGCACGTCTGGGAATGCCATTTTTCCAGGGTGAATTTTTTCCTAGTTACCTATCCAGAAATCACAGTCATTCATCTGGTCACTATAATTCTCAGTTATGTTGTAACAACGAAAACAACAAAGAGGGTTGCACCAACTTAGAACGACTGCACGGGCACCATGGCTTTCACAAACCTCCTCTGTAGTGTACTGATTAAGAAGGGTTCTATTGTATTGGGAAGGTGTTTACAGTCAAAATGAGTGAAATAGGGTGTAGATAATTAGGATGGCCATGTTACTGGAAAAGAAACAGGGACCAAGCTTCTAATTCCATTTGAAGATAATTAGGTGGCTTGTCACTTTGATAAGATGTTTGGGCTCACAGAATCTGCTTTGTTCAGGGTATTTCTTCTTTAATTGGCCTGTCAATTACAATTTGCCATGAAATGCTGCAAACTGCTTACAGCTTATTTTCAGTCTGTCTTAACAAAATGGGTCTTGGAAACAGGGTTTTCTTTTTTTTTTGACACATAAAAAAAAAGCATTAAAATTCATATTGGTTGTTACTCCCCCTGTTTATTTTAACTGTTCTTGTCATTAGTTTGGTGCCTTCAGGACTGAGCTACTGAAGTCTTCCACAACTGCAAAGGTAGGAGTTATGCCCACGATGTAAAAATTGCAATGGAAAAAGATTTAAATTAAATGTGGGACATGGGACACAGTGTTGCTCTTTCTTGGGAAGATGAGCTGAGAATGCTAAAACTGAATGAGAGTAGTAGTAGAATAGATGCCTTGCAAGAACAAGACATTTTTGTCATCATTAAGGGTTAGCTGAGAAACTGAAAATTAACAAGTACTTTTTAGAGGAAGCATGAAAATAATCAAGCGTGAAATAGCAATCTATTGACCTCTGGTAACTCAATATCTTGATTTAGGCAACTGCTTTACAAGCTTGACAAACAATTTAATGCCAGTGATACTGGACTTTTTATGGTAGTTTGCTAGTTACTCACATGAGGAACGGTCACCATGTGACAAAACATTAACAGTTGACTCAAAGGCACACTTGGTCAAAGCAAAAGCAAGTGTTTTCCATGTTGACATTATTTGTTTCTGTTTTCCTGGCTGAGAAAAACAGTTCAGCTAAATGCAAGGATACTGTATGCTCTTGCTGAGGGGCAGTTTTCCTTTAGGAAGCAAAAACTGAGAAAATTTTTCTGCAAGTTTACACTGCAGGCAAAGCCAGCAGTGCTAACCAGTACATGAATTTAATTCTCGTGTTCGTGGGCAAGCAGTGTCTGTATTCTCACAGAGTTGCAGTAGCCAGTATCTAGTCCCGGCTCTTTACAGCATTCAGGTAATATGGAAGAGTTATTTTAAAGGATATTTCTATAGGGAAATCAGCCTTTCTCTCTCTCCAGTGATAGAACAAGCTGGAGAGGGCAGGAGCATCAGTAAGTGCTCTTCAGCTGTGTGTGGGATTAAAGCAGTGCCATAAATTCAGGAGTAAGTGTGTTATGGATGTGGATGTTAAAATCTAAGTCACTATTGGCTTCTAGTAACTCTCATAACTATGGAAACTATTTGAGGTTTCTGGCTAAGCCAAATCCTGTTTCTCCCCTCTTACGAATTGCAGCAAAATGTCCTGATCTTAAGAGGTGTGAAGCGTATTTTGCAAAACAGCATTTGTTTGAAAGCACTCAGCCCTGCCTCAGATCTGGGTGGAGAATAGTCTGCTTTAAGATTTTTTCCAAAGTTTGGATTAGGTAGAGAAATAGTCATTTCCTCTCTGGATTTCCTCTCCTTTTTTCCTAAGGCCAGGTTCTATTAACACATATTCAGCAGCTTTCCCCTGCAAGAAAATGTTTATATGTTTGTGGCCTTTGAGTCATTTTCAGACTAGAATAGTTCAGCTGGAAGAGACTTACAACAACCATCAAGTCCAACAGTCATTTTAGGTTTTTGCCGTAACTCAGGTTCGAAGCGAGGTGCCTGCAGCCAGAAAGCAGAGCAGCCACCACTCTGCAGACATGGCCACCCAGTGTCCAGTGCCACTGCTGTGCATGGACATTAAAAGCTTGCCTCTTATTCTGATGCTATCTAGTGGTGTGACTTAAAATTTGGTTTGGGAAGAAAAACTAAAGCTAAATAAAATGATGACTCAAAATGCTACGTGTTTGTCAACCCCTTGAATAGCTGTTTACACTACTACTTTTACTATAAATCGGTACCTCATGGCTTCTTTGTATAAGAGAGTGAGCTAGTCTAGCAGGATGACCTAGTTATTTTTAAAGCCCGCTTATGTCAATGCTCTCTGTCCTGTGACCATGTTGGCCACCATTATTTCGGGGTGAGGTCAGTCTTTTTCTTTGCTCGGGCTGCTTGCCAATTTCTCAACACCTGCCTGGAAAGTGACAGCTCTATGGGTGTCCTCATAAATTACAAATCATGTGCCTCTGCCTTGATGCCTTGGGACAGGCACAAAGTTAGAAACTGCCCTGTAACCCAAGCCCCAGGGCTGCTGCATGGGACAGCTGAGCAGTAGGCAGCCAGCCACAGCAGCGGGGGGCCGGCTGCGCCCCGGACCCCGGCCAGCACCCGGGCTGCCGTGGTGGAAACTCTGCCTGCAGGCACGTGGTTGCACCCAGTGAGGGCTGGCCCCCACTTAGGGGGTCTTTCCCCACGAGGAAGGGTGGAGGAACCAAGAGGCTAACAAAGCGGGTGCTGTGGGTTTTGTGCAGCACCTCTACTTTCATGTGCTTGGGCTGGACTGAGCAGGCAGGTACAGGACGGGGAGTGAGACTCTCTGCACTGAATGGGAGATGTTGTGCACAGTTGTCACTATCCTTTGCCACCTCTCAGCTCCTCAGTTACAACTCTGGCAAATAATTGACCACAGCACTAATTGGTGTGCTTTCCTCCTTGCGGTGTGCGCCACTGATGCTCAGCCAGCATACACGTGCATACAGAGTCCTGAATCCTGAATTCAGCAAAACGTTTAGATGCTCCCCTTCGCCCCAAATCTAGCTGCTCAGTGTACCCTCCTCACACCAGCCCCACTATGCAGGTTACATCCACCTGCAGGGAAACTGTTCAACAAGTCAAACAAGGTGCAAGACCCCACTGACCTAATCTGTCTGCTCCTTCCTCAGATGTGTGTTGCCTTCTCTGTCTCACGATCCATGGCCAGTAGTGCCCAAGGTCTGGGGAACAGCACTTGTTGTATCACAAAACCATGGTCCTCTCTTGGCTTTGTAACTGCAGGTGCCAGACACTAATGTAAACCCCAGGGAACTGGTGTGCTGTGAGCTCCCAGCATGGAAAAGCTCTACAAGCGCTGAACAGAGCAAAGGCTTATCATGCATCTTTTTTGACCCATTTGTTTTCTGCCTCTAAAGGCACAATCAAAATCTGTTACCTTGTTGGCTTGGGATTCTTAGCTGGCTGACTAAACTGCAGCAAAGTGGAACCCTGAAATGTCTTAAATGATCCATGAATGAGCTGTCAGTGCACACTTGCAGCCTAGAAAGCCAATCGTGTCCTGTGCTGCATCAAGTGGTGTGTGGCCAGCAGGTTGAGGGAGGTGATTCTCCCCCCTCTACTCCACTCTTGTGAGTACCTGGAGTACTGCGTCCAGTTCTGAAGTCCACAGCACAAGAAAGATCTGGACGTGCTGGAGCGTGTCCAGAGAAGGGTCACAAGGATGCTCAGAGGGCTGGAGCACCTCTCCTATGAAGACAGACTGAGAGAGTTGGGGCTGTTCAGTCTGCAGAAAAGGCGGCTCCGAGGAGACCTTATTGTGGCCTTCCAGTATCTCAAGGGGGCCTACAAGAAAGCTGGTGAGGGGCTTTTAAGGATGTCGGGTAGTGATAGGACTAGAGGGAATGGATTAAAGCTAGAGATGAATCAGTTCAGATTGGACATTAGGAAGAAGTTCTTCACCATGAGGGTGGTGAGACACCAGCACAGGTTGCCCAGAGAGGTGGTGGAAGCCCCATCCCTGGAAGGTTTTAAGGCCAGGCTGGATGGGGCTCTGAGCAGCCTGATCTAGTGGGAGATGTCCCTGCCCATGGCAGTGGGATTGGAACTAGATGGTCTTTAAGGTCCCTTCCAAACCTGACAATTCTATGATTCTATGAAGTGTATTTTAACATAGACTGCTTTCTCTTTTTCTTGCAGCTAGTGGGCATCTTTCATGATGACTGGGTAGGATGTATGGTTAATACTCTTGCCCATCCTTCAGAAGGCTGCAGGGGGAAGTTTGTCAGAGCTGCCTGTAAACACACACGACCTTGCTTTCTTTTGATTTTAGATTCATGCAAAAATAAATTGTACTTTCTTACAGCTGTGCTTCTGAATATTGTGAATATTGATTTCCAAAGGAAATACCGAGCTGGGACTCATTAATAGCCTGCAAAATAAATTTATTCATTTTGTGAGATAATGAGGTTACATGTCCTTTTTTGAGGGGAGAGGGGCACAGTTTAGGTCTCAAATTGACTGACTGGAGATAGATGAGTGAGGCTTCAAAGATAATTTGCTCTAAGTTTTGCAGCATCAACTGCTACAACTCATGCTTGTGATTTATCTTCCCAAGCACACTGTATGGTATGGAGTTTTCACTCTGGATCAGGTATGTATGATATTTTTTCTTCTAGAAGCAGGTATTTTCTCCACAGAAAGAAAAGCATCTTGGGGTAAACTTGTGGGGATTTCCCAATCGAATTTTGTTTTGTGCAGTTCCTGAGCACAACACAGTAGTGAAAAAGTGTCTCACATAGAAACATGCCACAGCGAACAAACTATTAATCAGAATGACAAGGAGTAATGCTTTGGAGGAGTCATCACCCCGTGTTTCTGCAGTACAGGCTGAACCCTTTAGAGTTCCCGCTTGGTCCCCATGTGTTGCCTGGTCTAGTCGAGAGGTGGCGTTCCTTCCCTTAACAGGTAGCTTGGACTAGATGATCTCTAAGGTCCCTTCCAACGTATGCCATTCTATGATTCTATGATAAGTTCCCAGTCCCATTCTGTACTTCCCATATCATATCTCAAAATAAATGCATAAGCATCTATTGGAGCTGGAGTGCTACTGGTAGGGCTTCATTGCGTTCTTTGGCAAGTCTCTTGGTATGAACATTCCCTGAGCTCCTTTCAGCTATTCTTCAAGCTCTTTTCCTCTTCCTCTCTCAGTCCTGTTAGCAACTGCCAGCACTGAGGATTCAAAGTCCCTTTTTACTGCTGGCAGCAGCAAGAACAGCAACTGAAGCACAAGCATATACAGTTTGAGGTCTGTTGTGGTTTAACCCCAGCTGGCAATTAAGCACCATACAGCCACATACTCACTCCCCCTCAGTATCTTAAAAACATCTATTGCCCCATCGCTGCATCTGGTGACATTTTATAGGTAGGTGGAACAATTCAGACATGACTACAGCTTCATAACGCTCAATTTCAGTGATGAAGAATACACTCAGAAACCCTAAAAGGTTTTTTTTTTTAGGTGGTAGTATCAACAGATACAGGAAGATAACTGAATCTAGAAGAAAATACATCCAAGTGATTTCATGCTGAAATGAAAATGTGTTCCCGTAATGAGGATTTGCAATTCGAATGCTATGATGGCAAAGGATGCACACTCCTATTTTGATAGGGGAAAAAAAAATAAATTTGAGAAGTTAAAGTTCACCCTAAAAGCTGAACTTCCAATTTGTTCTGTGCATTTTCAACTCTTTAATTCTCTTTCTTACTATTTCAGTGAAAGGTGAAGTGGGTTTTGTTACCTCTCTGGTCCAAATTTTCTTTGGATGTGAGGGAATTCCAGGAACTATCTCTTGGGTTGGCAAGAAAGGAGATTCTTAGTAGATTATGAGAATTAGAGGGCTATACACATGCACACAAGTTGACTGTATGTAGATTTGAAGGGCCAGGAGGTTCCTGCAGTATATTGATGTAAATGGTGGATGAGCTGACTAGGAGAAGAGTGCTGCTGGACCTTGTGCTCACTAAAAAGGAGGGTCTGGTTGAAGCAGTGAAGGCTGAGGGCAGCCTTGGCTGCAGTGACCATGAGATGGTGGAGTTCAGGATCTCGTGTGGTAGGAACAGAATATCAGGCAGGATTGCAACCCTGAACTTCAGCAGGGCCAACTTTGGCCTTTTCAAGCAATTGCTAGGGGAAACCCCATGGGACAGGGTACTGGAAGGTGAAGGGGCCCAAGGTAGTTGGTTAGTATTCAAGGACCACTTCTTCCAAGCTCGAGATCAGTGCATCCCAACAGGTAGGAAATCAAGAAAGAGAGCCAGGGGATCCGCATGATTAAACAGGGACATGCTGGGCAAGCTCAAGTGGAAGTAGAGAGTCTATAGATCATGGAAAGAGGGACTGGCCATTTGAGTGGAACGTAAGACTGTGGTCAGAGGATGTAGGGAGGCAACTAGGAAAGCTAAGGCCTGCTTGGAATTAAACCTTGCATGAGAAGCCAAGGAAAACAGAAAGAGCTTCTTCAAATGCATTGCAGATAAAATAGACACTAGAGCCAATGTAGGCCCACTGCTGAATGAGGTGGGTGCCCTGGAGACAGAGGATGCAAAGGAGGCAGAGTTACTGAATTCCTTCTTTGCATCTGTTTATACTGCTGGAGACTGTCCTCAGGAGCCTTAGAGCCCTGAGGCCCCAGAGAAAGTCAGGACAAAAGAGGAGTTTGCCTTGGTTGATGAGGACTGGGTTAGGGATCAGTTAGGCAATCTGAACATCCATAAATTCATGGGCCCTGCTGGGTTGAACCTACAGGTGCTGAGGAAGCTGGCCACTTTCCATCATCTTTGGTAAGTTGTGGGCAACAGGCGAGGTACCTGAGGACTGGAGGAAAGCAGTCTTCAAAAAGGGCAAAAAGTACCCAGGTAATTACAGACCAGTCAGCCTCACCTCCATCCCCAGAAAGGTGATGGAACAACTTATCTTTGGTGCTGTCTGCACACGCATCAAGGATAAGAGGGCCAGTAGGAGCAGTCAACATGGTTTTACCAAGGGGAAGTCATGTTTGACCAACCTGATGGCCTTTTATGAAGATGTAACCAGATGGATGGATGGTGGCTGTGGAGTGGATGTGTTTTATCTGAATTTCAGTAAAGCAGCTGACACCATCTCCCACAGCATCCTCATAGCTAAACTGAGGAAGTGTGGTCTGGATGACTGATTAGTGATGTGGGTTGTAAATTGGTTGAAGGGAAGAAGTCAGAGGATTGTGGTCAATGGGGCAGAGTCTATCTGGAAGCCTGTATCTAGTGGAGTCCCTCAGGGGTCAGTGCTGAGACCAGTGCTGTTCAATATATTCATCAATGACCTGGATGAGGGAACAGAGAGCACTGTTTGCTGATGACACAAAATTGGGAGGAGTGGATGACACACCAGAAGGCTGTGCTGCCATTCAGAGAGATCTAGACAGGCTGGAGAGTTGGGCGGGGAGAAATTTTGTGAAATGCAACAAGGTCAAGTGTAGCCTCTTGCATCCGGGAAAGAACAACTCCTTGTACCAGTATAGGCTGGGGACTGATCTGTTGGAGAGCAATGCAGAAGAAAGGGACCTGGGGGTCCTGATGGACAGCAGGATGACCATGAGCCAGCAAGGTGCCCTCGTGGCCAAGAAGGCCAATGGCATCCTGGGAGGTATTAGAAGGGATGTGGCTAGTAGGTCTAGAGAGGTCCTCCCCCCTCTCTGCGCTGCCCTGGTGAGGCCAAATCTGGAATATTGTGTCCAGTTCTGGGTCTCACAGTTCAAGAGGGACAGGGAACTTCTTGAGAGAGTCCAGCGCAGAGCCACAAAGATGATGAAGGGAGTGGAACATCTCCCTTATGAGGAAAGGCTGAGGGAACTGGGTCTCTTTAGCTATAAGAAGAGGAGACTGAGGGGTGATCCCATTAATGTTTATAAATACGTAAAGGGTGAGTGTTGGGAGGATGGAGCCCGGCTCTTTTCAGTGATGTCCAGTGACAGGACAAGGGGCAATGGGTGCAAGCTGGAGCATAGGAGGTTCCACAAAATATTAGGAAAAACTTTTCCACTGTGAGGGTGACAGAGCACTGGAACAGGCTGCCCAGGCAGGCTGTGGAGTTGTCTTCTCTGAAGACATTCTCTGGACACGTTCCTGTGTGACCTGCTCTAGGTGATCCTCCTCTGGCAAGGGGTTTGGACTAGACAATCTTTTGAAGTCCCTTTCAACCGCTAACATTCTGTGATTCTGTGATTCTTACCTAGCCTTCAGTGATGCAAGAACCCTTGTCTGGCTATGTCTTCGAAGAACAAATTGCTATTATTTGCCATAAAATAACCCCCCCAAAAGGAAGTGGTCATAGTTCAGAGTCCTTGAAGAAACACATACCAGCAAAGGGTTTGAGAATAGGAATGAAGCAGGATGAACATCTCTGGGGAAGGCTACTCCCTTTTTGGAAGAATGGAGCATCAGCTTCTGCCTCTGCCACGTTTCGCCCCCTGCTCATTCCACCTGGCGCAGTGCTGGGTGTCACGCCAAGCAGGAAGCATGCCTCCTGGCTTCTGGGCCTGGTGGTGACAGCAGCTTCTGGCCCCTGGCCAGGGTGGCTGTGGCCCAAGAGGAGGCATTCAGAGGTCTGAGAAGCATCTGCTAGCCCAACAGCTGCTCTCGGCTCCTGGTATGGGTGAGGGAATGGGGATGGAGCAGCCCACCAGGCACTGGAGCATGGCCCCACAGTGAGGAGGGGAAATGGTGGTGATACAGAAGAGCTCAGTGGGGGTGAAGGCGTGTTAAGACTAGGGGAAAAAAAGCGGGAAAGAGCTCTGTGCCCATTAACAATAAAAAGAAGTAAAGATAATTCTTCAGCACAGAAGGTAAATGTTTCTTGCCATGTTATGGTTTTGCTTTCTTCTTTTCTTCACCTAATGGAAAGCACTCACAAAACCAATATTGTTAACAAACTTTGGAAAAATATTGCCTCACACCTTTCCAAATCTGGAGGCCATGAAATCATTGCCAAGGTGATCATCTGTTTGCCATCCATGAGTGACAGTAGCAAATATTTTAAATTAAAGCAAGACATCACCACAGTTATAGCAATGCAACAAGAACTTTCCTGGCCTTTGGTGGACTAACGTGTTGGGTATGTCAGCTAAAGGTCAGACCAAGATTGCCTCGGGAAAAACAAAATGGTCCTTGCCTAAGAGTGCCTACAGTTATCTTCATCACATCAGCAGTAATACAGAAATAAGGAATGATCCACTGGAGCAATATTTTCAGGGAAAAATTTATGCTAGTTACTAAAGAAGGCAGAGACTATGGTACTTCTGCAGATGAAATCAAACAATTCAGATAAAATATGGGACTCAAAGACCTAGCAATTTTGGGTTTTGTCTTTAAACAGAACTTTCAGCCTGAGCCTGAGTTCCAAAATCAGTGGAAAATGAGACCTTTGAGTTATTCAAAACTATGAAAATCCTGATGCTCTAGGATTATACTCATCTCAGAAAGGCAATATTGCTTAGTGGATTTAGAGCATGACAAGACGTCAGGTGGCTGCTAATTTTATTCTTGTTCTGTGATGCCTCCAAAGACCTGCCTGTCCTTCAGGAAGTCATTTAAACTTCCAGAGCCTCCATTTCCCTTCCCTCATCTTCCTCTTTTCATCAACTTCTACTGTAAGTGGCTGAGTATAAGGTCCCTGTCTCAGTGTTAGATTCTCAACTCTCTAGTGTTATGAGGACATAAATAAAATCAAGGTCGTGTGAAAACACAGGACCATTTTGTCCTGTGCAATCTGTGGTGCTGAATCAGTTATACACCAGAAAAGTGACAACTGTGGGAATCGTGGTGAGTTTACTCCACAAAAACATAATTTATCTGATGAAAGTGGATACATTTATGTTTAATTTCATGAAGAAGAGTGGAAGATGCCTACCTGTGTATAAAATTACTTTTCAACTCTAGCTAATGTGTCAAGAAAGGTCTCGACAAAAGTTCCTATCATTCAGGGTCATTTTTACTTTTTAGCCATTCCTCTCCCCACTAGTTTCAGGGTTACTTGACTTGATTTACAAGGACAGGCTGCAGGAGCTGGGATTGTTCGGTCTTGAAAAGAGAAGCTTCGGGGGCACATA
>NW_009710797.1:0-1833 GCF_000703405.1 Apaloderma vittatum | reverse complement strand
ATTGAATCTTAGGAAAAAAATTCTTCAGTACAAGGGTGGCAAGACTCTGGAATAAATTGCCCAGAGAGGTTGCGGCTGCCCCTTCCCTTGAGGGGTTCAAGGCCAGGTTGGACAGAGCCTTGAGTAGCCTGATCTAGTTGAGAGGCATCCCTGCCCATGACAGGGAGGTTGGATTAGATGATCTCTAAGGTCTCTTCCAGCCTAGCCCATTCTATGATTCTATGATTCTATGATTCTATGACTCTATGATTCTATGATTCTATGGTTTCTGTGGGATGAGTTGTGAGTCCGAAGTAGCATAAGAACCAAGAAAACACTTTGTCCTCAATTCAGCCTGTGAATTGCTTGCAGTATTTCCAGGCTTAGCCCAAAAAACATTTAAGAATTCAAGTTGTACAGCAATACTAGGAGATACGTATTTTGTTTAATTAGGATTTACATATTTTCTTGGCTTTGTCCATCACAGGAAAATTTTTGAACCAAGATTTGAAAAAGCAGGCTAAAAGTCGCTTTCCAATTTCATTATACAACTAGGTTTTTATGAGGAAAAATGGAGTAGAAAGCACACTGATGATGGCAGATCAGTTTTATATTTCAGATATCAATACCTTGAAAGGACACAGTTGCTAACTTGTTTTACATTGCTCCAGAGTAGAAAAATCATTTATGTTGTAGGAAATCCTGCTCAGAAGAATAAAAATCAGCAGAGTTGGTTTCTGTGACCACAGACAGAGCCTATGAAAGCAGGAGATGTTCCTGGTTATACTCATAATGTTGTGGCGAGTGTCTTCTGGTAGCTAGTGATGATGAACACATCTTCTGAGGAGAGGAGGAGATCTTGTCAATGCCATAAGGCAGAATAAAATCTCTCTATCTTGAGCTTTTTAATCCCATTTGTGAGGCTTTTACACCTATTATGAAATGCTGCCTCACCATTGCTTTGTCTATGATTCTGTACCAGTGTGTTGCTCTGTGGGAAAAGTGAGGATGTCTGCATAAGGCAAAAAGTGAAGGAATGGACTAAAAATGTCTATAAACACAGTCTGTCTATTTAAATATTTGCATGTGTTCTACATTAAAATTGTCAATTCTCCTATCTGTATAAAAGCAAATGACTTTGTTCCCTATCCTGGAGCTACATCACCTTTCCAGATCTCTTCTAGCACTATTCAGATTGCCCTAGCAGTCACAAATGAGACCCTAGCACCTTGGTCCATCAGGATAAGTAAGTCTTATGAAGAGAGGCTTAGGGAGCTGGGGCTGTTCAGCCTGGAGAAGAGGAGGCTGAAGGGAGACCTTATCACTCTCTACAACTACCTGAAAGGCAGCTGTAGTGAGATGGCTGTTGGCCTCTTTTCCCTAGTGAATAGCGATAGGACAAGAGGGAATGAGTTCAAGTTGCACCAGGGAAATTTATATTGGGTATTAAGAAAATCTTCTTAAAGGGTGGTGAAGCATTGGAATGTGTTGCCGAGGGAGGTGGAGGTGGTGGAGTCATCATCCCTGGATGTGCCTAAAAAACCAGCTGGATGTGGCACTTCAGGAGATCATTTAGTGTTAGGGTGGTGTAGGGCTGTGGGTTGGACTTGATGATCTTAAGGTTCTTTCTATGACTGATTCTATGATTCTATGATACACATATAAAAACTTTATTTTGTGAATGTTTTTGCATTCAAATACTTATTTATTATTATTCAAATACTATTCAAATATTATTCAAATATTATTCAAATAATATTATTATTATTCAAATACTGAATAATTGGTTTTGGTAACTTCCTCTGTAATTTCCTCCTGAAAAAAAGGACTTGGGGGTGTTGACAGATGAGAAGC
>NW_009710796.1:128094-170270 GCF_000703405.1 Apaloderma vittatum | reverse complement strand
TATATATATATTATATGTATTATAATAATATAATATAGAGCAACAGGTGTATGCTGCTTTGTTCAGTGGCTTTTGGGCTTAAGACAAGACAGAAAGTCGAGCTGACGTTCAAATGGATGAGCTCATGGGAGCACCTAAGGATTGAGTGCAGGAGCTTCTCTGACAAATCTGCCATAGAAACTGTTACTGGAGACATGCAAGTGGGGAGGTTAATCACTGTAACATGGTAGTGGAGGTGAGAGAAATTTTTAAGTAAATTTGTTGATCATGAAAGAAGTTTTGAGAATCATCATAACCTTAAGTTTGCTAGTAGATAACTTGTCTTTCAAAGTAGGATTTATTGTTCTAACTAGTACACACGTTTATGGAAATTTTACCCTTCTCTTTGTGAAGAGCAGAAAACTTTCTGATAATTGTATGATGGTCCTTTCCAAATGTCTGTCAGAGAATTACCCCATCATGCGAACAATGCTAGAATTATCAGAAATCTTGCAGTTTTGCCAAACTAAAATTAGTGAAAAACAGTTTAAATATTTTACAGCTGTGCCACATTACACAGTAATTGCATACTTAATAATACAGGATGTACACTACTACTTACACTGAAAGTTGATTAATTTGCTTTTTATATTTGTTTTTTTCTGTCAAAAAATTGCTGAGTGCCTCGTAACTTGCATGTGTTTGTTTCATGTTATTAATAACTTTTAAGTAACAAGATTTTAATTTGGTAAGAATAAGAGTTCAAACCTGATTTAAAATAATGTTCAAACCTGATTTAAATGTCTGTTAAACAGTTTTGAGCATGTTTTTTTTCCTTAAAACTCTTAATATGTGTATCCAGTAGTGATACTGATGCTTAGGACAACAACAAAACCCACAGAAAAAACCAACAGAGCAAGGAGAAAGAAGTTAAAATAATCCCCTCTAGAAATTAGTTTGTACATATATAGCTGAGAAAGGGAGTGAGAAACCAAAAGAAAAGAAAAATTGAGGTGCTGTTACTCTGCTACTTGAATGCGTGTGGTGATGTGCACATAGAAAGATTTTTGATAGATTTTTTTTTTCTGTTCTTAAGCCAGAATTTATTTAAATTTTGCTTTAAATTGATGTGAAGTCATTAGGACTAATCACTTATTATTAAGCATGTCTTTAAGTTGTTTCGTCACCAGAGGTTAATCAAAGTACTTTATTTTCCTGAAATGGATCCCAAAGCTCTGCTGGTTCCTCTCACAGAAGCCATCATAATTCAGATCAGTTTTCTCAGCATACGTTGTGGTGTCACCTGGGCCTGCACATCAGTCTTTCTAACTAGTATGTTCCTAAAAATAGGAGTTTTTCTTTCCCAGACAAACATGATACAGAATTTCTAATGCTTATGACCTCTGTATATGTCAAACTCATAATGAAAGTTTGATTATTTTCTGGGATTCTGTGTGCTTTTGCAGGATTGTGTCTCTTAAAATACTACCTACTATACCATCAAGAAGCACTGAGACTATACCTTTAGGGTGTGCTGTGCCCTGGGAGTCAGCTGGCCCAGCCTCCTGTGGTTGCTGTTTGCCTAGGAGAAGTCAGCTCTTTGTCCCTTTTCATCTGTCATAGGAATTTGGTAAAAATATCTTTTTGCCACGATAGGGCTCTGATGAAAATCTCCCAATTCCCACAGGCTTTCTCTTTTACTTCCACTCGTGTTTCTGACCATTAGACTTTACAGTGTTGCTGGAAAAGCTGTGGCCATTTCTGGGACCCCAATCCAATTGGGATTTTTTTCTAGATATTTTTTGTTTCATATCTTTGGGGACTGTGATGTGAACATTTAACATGAGCTGTTTTGGGGAAGAGAATGTCAGGCCAACCTGCGCTTTATTATTGCTCTGCAATTGTGTGACCTAAATATATGGTTGAGCTTGCCTTCTGCAGCCTTTTTTCAAAACTCTCATGCGTTTTGAAACTATTTTCTGTCAGTATTTCAGATGAGTGATAGTGGATAACCGTGGTGACACGTCTAAACCTTCATTCTGCATAAAATCATGCCCATTAAACTGTGTGCCGTGGTCAGACGCTGTGGAGATAAGTTGTAGCAATAATAGTGAAAGTAGATTTGAGATGTACAATTATTTCTTATCTGTAGCATCTACCTCTTTGCAGATAGGGACAGTATTGCTCCAGGGAAACTCCTGAGCAGCTTATTTGGGTAGCTGGTTGAGCTGGTGTTTGTTTGTGTTTGTTTTTGTTTTTTTTTCCTTTTTGCCTGTTGCTTAGTTTTACTACTTTTTTTTCCTTTGAGGACAGAGGAGTTGGGAGCTAAAGGGGTGGGAGGGTGTTGGGTTTTTTTCCCTCAATCGACAGTTTGTTTGTTGGTTTGTTTCCTAGGGCTACTAGTGTTAGTGATCTTTTGCTTAAAAAAACCAAAAACCTTCATTTCATATCCTTCTAAACTTTACATGTTTTCTTCAGTATACATTTCCATAAAAGTTATCTGCCTTTCAATAAAATTAAACCTACTGTGTAAAAAGCACTAAATTTTTTTTATAAAGTCTGAGGGGAACATTGTCAATCCACTGTGTGATCAAATTTTTAATTACTTTTCCCCTTATTTGGTACTTTCAATACAAATGAATTCTCCTAGCAACCTGGAAAGCTGGGGTTTTCCATCTCTGTCTTCTATTCTGCTGAGAGCTTCCCAGTTACAGGAGATGGAATCCTAACATTCTCATGGGTTTTTGGGTAGCCTTCCTGTCAGTGTTTCCTTCTGAGATGTTTAGCCAAATACTGGATATATTCAGTTCTGCTTTTGTCTAGGGGAATGGGATGATGCTTCTTATATGCCCTAACGCTTTGTTCACCTACCGATTCATGGAGGTAAGATCATCTCCCTCTTCTACATGCTCATTCCTTCCCACCTGTAGATTTACAAATACTTTTTAATTTGCCATTTGAATTACACTGGAAACCTGTCTTGATTTAAAAATAACAGAGGCCTTACTGTTTATTCATCTTCTACTGAATCATTTTCTTTGGTCCTGTGAACAGCTTTTATCTACGTCTTGAGTTATCTTGTTCATTTGGTCCATCATTTGCATACTGTGTTATATCTTGAGCAGTTGAAAAGCTGTATGTGTTACTGCAGTTGTTGTATGGAGTGGTGTTTTTTCCCCTGAATGTGTAGTCTTGCCTTAGCTTCTGTTGTTTGCTACTGATCTCGATTCATAGGCTGTGGCAGAGAGGTTTTTTGGCAAAAGCTGACCTTTTGGCAAAAGCTCTTGATGTCTTTCTTCCTTAGGATGTTTTCCTGTACTATTCTGAGTTCTCCATCACTGTGATAGTGTCAAAACATTGTGTCAGAGCACTGTGACTAGACTAATATAGAAACTTCAATTCACTTTTAATGACTGCTATTACAAACCTAATTTCAGTTGCCTGTGCTAAAACCTGATTCTGGGTCTTCCAGCACATCTGAGGAGTTTTATCCCAGATCCATCCCAACAGCAACTCAGCTTCTTTTAAAGAACTCAGTTAAAACCTGCAAAATGGCAAGACAGGCTTCTGTACTTTTTGTATTTTTCATTTAAAAACATGTGTCTTTCACCTTTCCTTTTACATGGAATGCAGTTTCTTTGAATTTCTGTAATACGGTTTCAGTACGGCTTCTTCTGCCAAGTTAACTGAAAACTGTAAAAATCATCAAGTGATTCGAGTCAACTATTGTCAGAAATAACTCCCCTTCCTTTTCTGTTTTCACCCAGTGCTTGCAGACAAAGAGAAGCAGTGCTGAAATCTTTTTCACTTGCCTTCCATGCTTCTGGAGAGTTTCGGTTCTACTGTTGTGTTTTTAACTGCTCTATTTTTGGAGTTTTCTGTAGTTTAGTTCAGCTGTAGCAGCATTTGTTGTTCATAAATTAGCTGCAGTGAAGGGAAACATAGTAAGGCTTCTTCTTCTATTGGCTGCCTTTTAACTGGCCTGCATTGCTTAACACCAAAGTCTATCTGTTAATAGACCACAGTCCAAATTATTTAGACCAAACTTCTCCTTAACCACCTCGAGGGGAATAAGAAAATTCAGTCTAAACTACAATGTCTCATTCAGTATCTCATAGCTGTGTCACGCTTCTCTTCCTTTTTTTAGTCCTGAATCTGTCCCACAAATATTATGCGGCGTTCATCCATCCTTCCTTCTTCCTTTGGAGAAATTATTTTTTCTTCTTTGAAAGTTTCAAAATTAATTGGGATCATCTTTCTGAGGAAACTTTTCTTCAGATACATGCTTTGGATGTTATTTCTGCACATACTGTACCTGTAGACAGAAAACCATCTTTTTCATTCACTTCTCAAGCCTGTCTCATCTGTAGAGATTCGTACAAGTAGCCTGAAATGGGCAACCAACAAAATCATATCACTTAATACACCTCAAAATGTTTCAGCCAAAATGTATATTTAAATTAAAAACTTAGTACATTTTAACTAGCTTTTCACATTTTTCTGTAAAGTGAAAGATGGGAGAGGTGTCATTTGTCTTCAGAGAACTAATCATAATTTGAATAATAAAATTCAGAAGTAGGAAAATGGCTATTACATATGAATAATTGCATGGAGTATTTCCCAATTTGCGTATTCGATGCCATATCAAAATATATTGCAATGTAAGCCATAGGATTGAATATAAAAAGAATGTTTTTAATTAGAAAAGAGCTTTTATTCCACTTTCAATAATGCCTATCAAAAATAAATTTTTTAAAAAATCTGCACTTTATTCAATTAGAAAAGCTCGATTAATCAACAAGAGCCAAATGAGTTCTGTTCAAACTAATGAAACATAACACCGTTTACTCCCTTGATCCATTCATTTCTTTAGAGGTCAATTTTTTGACTGTGCTGCTGTAAGGCTATTTCAGTATTGGTTTGGATTTCTTTTTTTTTTTTTGTAATGTATTTCCAGTCCCAGCTTTTAGAATGGAGTTGCAGAAGGATTAGTCCATCTTGCAATTAGTGCATGTATAGCCACCAGAGTGCCTGGTAATAACATCTTCAGACAAGAATGGATGATTATTGAAATAGAATTCTATCTCCTGTAGAAATAGTGGGGAATCAATAAATTATTATTCTATAAATTATTAAATCTATAGACATAAGATGACCATAAGTTGAATTCCTTCTCATTAATTAATTAAATGAGGACATATGCCTATTGTTACCATCTGTCTATTAATTTAATAATTTATTGAATAATAGATGCTGCTAATACAAGGTTGAACATGAAGATATCAATCTTCAGTGCTACTCCAACATTAATGAGCTTGACACTACGTCAGTCTACTCCACCCTTTTGGCAAATGTCTGTAGTTAATGTGGTCCATCAGAACGTGTTGTCCAGACTTCTAATCTGGCAGGTCCTTCATTTCTAACAGACTTCTGTTCTACCGAAAGTTTGGCTTCACAAAAGGCACATTTTTGAAGCAGTGTGAGTGGGTGAGGCTCTAAAATGATGTGATAAAATAAAGAGGAGGAAAGGAACGAAGCTGATGTGTTTAAAAAAGATCAGCTAAGTAACCTGTGGTAAAACTGTATCCTTGCTGGGAAGAATCGGCCAGTGCTTGTGAAAGTAGGTAACACGGTCTTGAGTTTGATAGTGAATCTCCAAAATCGTTATTAACTCTTCATGTGACATTGAAAGAATTGTATAAGTGCTCTTAATGGCATCTTCTCCTATATCTAAAAAAGGAAATGAGAATTTCTTTCATTTTTTAAAAACCTTGTTGCATCTAGGGTTTTGAAACATTGTGTAATAATTATTATACATGGTTCCTAGTAAAGATGATCTTGTTTCAATTTTTTATCCAACTTTCTAATTAAACCAAGTTTTACTTAAATACAGCAGCTCCTGAATGTAACTGAAGTCATTGATGTTATTTTCAGTGCTCTGAAAACAACATCTTCTGGTGATGTTGACTTCAAGATGACTCTGTGCTGTTGTACTGATGGATATCATTAAAAGCTAAACCAAATCAAGTGAACACTTGCGTCTTCCTGTGACCTCCTGGATCATTTTGTGTAGAGCTTTTGCTGGCTCTTGCAGGCTATATTGATTATATATTTTCACATGAAATGATCTTTGAGAATCACATTAACTAAATAAATGGCCTAAATACATTTACTTGAATTCACATAGAATCATAGAGTGGCATAGGTATGTCTCTCTTCAGTAAAATGAAAGGATGTCAGAAAACAAATTACATTTCAATTTGTTTCTCTTATCTATAACAATTAATCAGAATTTTGATTTTGCTGCTAGATAATCATAATCACAGTCATAGAGTCATATGATATCAAATGGAAGATTATGATTGGGAAAATTCACTAGTGAGAAGATTAACTGTGTTACAATTGGGTTGGACCTAAATGAATAAAATGAGTGGAAAACAACAAGCCTGAACTGTCGTACGACGGAATTAGTTCAAATATAACATGCCATATTTTTATGCATTTGAATTCGCTTGAGTAAGTAGAGATTTATAATAGTTGCAAAAGAAAAAAAAATGCTATTTTATCATACACTGGTTGTTAAGTTACTGGTTGTTATACAGTTACCTGTGCAAGTCATCTGTAGCAATAAAATCATGTCATTTTTCATCAGTTACATAGTCTCTATCTTCAGGTCTGTGACTTCAACAAAACATTAAAGCACGCACATTTTATCCAACATGGCAATATTAAATATTTAACTATAAGAACAGGCTTGGGGATTTTAGCATATGCTTTATTATTTTGGTAAGGATAAAATGCAAAAAACCAGATGGTTACCTTATCCAGAAAAATGGACTGAAATTGTTAGAAGAGTTATCTTGAGCGAGAGCTTCAGAATTTGACTCCTGTTGCACAGTGGTGCACACTGAGTCTCATATGGTGCCTGCAGAGACAACTAATGGCATACACATAACATTGATAGAGCTGTCCCTGTAGTCTTCTTGCAGAGAAAACTCCTACTGAACACATTTGATAGGAGTTTTTCTTGTAATGGAATACAAATTTTACCCTAATTTGGACTGAAGTACTGCTGCTGGAACCTATGAAAATGCTTGTAGAAATTTCAGTTCCAGCTGGAGCAAGTTCATGATGCGCAGCAATATGCGAGGATCCCTCTCTGTCCTCCAAAAAAATCCTATCCCCCCTGCAAATCCAATCCAGATAATGGATATATTAAACTCGAGTTATAGTATGCATGTCACCAAAAAAAGTGGAAGAGATGACGTTTTGTAATATGATCAACGGACTTCCATACAAACACATATTTTTCTAGATGTGGCAACAGATGGCTCCACTTACCAAAAGAATACGACCTTATTGATATTTATATTCTCTTAGTCACTCCTTCAAGTCAAATTCACTTGCAACTGAGCCCACTGGAGAAATTAAAACACAGCTTTAAACAGCAAGACCGGGGGTTACAAGAAAGTCATACCTGCATTCAGAAGAGGTCCTTGCCAGTTTTACCCTGTGCAGAGAACTGCTGTAAAACCTGTGCTACTGGTTAGCCCTCAAAACAAAGGTAGTAATGAAGTGACACGTATACTTCATGTTGTCAGTTCCAAGAAGAATCTTTTACCTTCCTAGTAAATCATTCTAAACATACAACAGAAACTTTACTTCTAAATCAAAGATAAACTATTTTGAACACAAAGAGGTTAGCTTTGCTACTGCGTATGCATTTCAGAATTGTAGAGTATATAGAATGTTTCATATAAAATATGTATTATACACTTTTATATATATACGAATAAAAAATTAGGGAGATGAGAATGAAGCACGAGTTCAAGAGAAACACCCATGAAACGATGAGTAGGTAGCAACATCATGATTTAGTAGAATAATGGTATAGAAATAGACTTACTCTGTCATAGACCCATGGGCAAACTATTTTTTTCTTATGTTAATCATAAATCACCATTTTGCTTTTATGCTTGAAGAGAAACACCTTCAGGCAGTAACTAAGGAAAGAATGGTTTTCATCCAAAGGTCAAGAGTGAATCTTATAGAAATTTCCATTTTTATGTTATCTGGATGCAGATAATATGGAACAGTATTTAGATCCAGATCACTGTTAATAGCTCTGGTGGTAGAAGCTTCCCCAAGGGTAAGAGTCCTTAACAAGGAAATGTCAGTGCCTCACTCATGGAGAAATAATCTTCTGTGACACCTAATAGTGATATAAGTGACCACCGTTGGGATGTCAAGGTACAAGTGTGTGATGCATTATCAATACAGTAACCACAAGTAAGATCTGTCAGGGAGAACTGATAAACAGATGGAAAATACTGAACTTCTCTAACTCCATTGATTAAGATTACCTTGGTTAAAAGCCAGCAAATCTTGCACAGCGTTCTAAAACATGGTACTTGGCTGCTGTTAACCCAGTTATTGTATTCAGTCTTATCTTACTCCATAGCACTAATGGAGAAGGTCAGGCAAGAAATCTTACTGTTTTGAAAATGCTGTCTAAATGGTCGGTGACATAGCTATGACATGATGAAGTTTGGATTGAAGTTGATCCTGTGCTTGTTTTGTGGTCTGGCATGGAAAATACTTGATATGGCATGTGATGTTGCTCTGTTGTCTTACTGCTTTTTAATGGTATTGCTGCCTATCCTTACCTGCAAAAGTAAGGACTACTGAAGAACTTGAGTGCTGTATGCAGTTCTAGGCTCCACAGTACAGGAAGGATATCAAGGTACTGGAGAGGGTACAGAGAAGGGCAACCCGAATGATTAGGGGATTAGAGGTTAAGTCTTATGAAGAGAGGCTTAGGGAGCTGGGGCTGTTCAGCTTGGAGAAGAGGAGGCTGAGGGGAGACCTTATCACTCTCTACAACTACCTGAAAGGCAGCTGTATTGAGACGGGTGTTGGCCTCTTCTACTCAGTGAATAGCGACAGGACAAGAGGGAATGGGTTCAGGTAGCACCAGGGGAAGTTTAGATATTGGGAAAAACTTCTTCACCGAAAGGGTGGTGAAGCATTGGAATGGGTTGCCAGAGGAGGTGGTGGAGTCCCCATCCCTGGACGGGTTTAAAAAGCAGTTGAATGTGGCATTTCAGGAGAGGGTTCAGTGTTAAGGTGGTGCAGGGCTGTAGGTTGGACTTGATCTTAAAGGTCCTTTCCAACCTTTATGATTCTATGAACTCGTATAAAAAGGCACCTCTTTTCCTCTTCCCATCAGACACCATGTAGGGTGCCCTGAGCACAACCACTCAGACTTTTTTGAGAATGATCCTTCAGTTCATTTTTAGACTTTTTTTTCTCTTTTTATTCTTCAGAGACCTTGAAAGAGCAGCTGAATTCAGAGGAGTGCTGGGATGACTCTGGACACTGCAGGTATGAGACAAATCTTTTTGGGTCAAAATTTTAGTTTATCAGGAGTTCAGATGAGTGGGAAGATGAGACAGAGCCTACATGGAAAGACAGTGACTTTTGTTTGGGAATCAGTCTTACTGATTAATATTTCTGTTTCTACAGATCATTTGGGTTTATTGATGATATTTTTTTTTATATTTCTGTGAATTCTTGTCATTGCTAATAAACTACTGGACTAGCTGGGTCCTACTGGATCAATCACAGCTGGTGCCATTCACAGTGGCTCCAAATGCCCCATTTTCCTGTAAATCATTTGTGCCTTCTCTGAGACCAAGAATAATTTTTCTTCCTATATACCATTGCTACAGCTTCTCTCACAAGAACTTGGCTCAAGGTCACCTGTCTGCCCAATTTACATTGCTTATTAAACTCACATACAGCCCAGAATGTTTTAAAAAGAAACCTCTCAGATTTGTGACAAGTTTTTGGCTGTGTAGTATGTGGAAAGATAGAACGATAAAGATACAAGTTTTTTTGTATGCTATTCACCTTTACTGATGCTGCAGCATAGAAACATTTTGGGATGCCTTCACTTCTCTCTTCTGGAATTGTGGATGTTTCAGAATTATGCATGTAATTGCTTTTAAGAGATTCAGGAAAACATCTATTTTAGATATGAAATGGGACTCTTGTTTTAGATGTGATCTATATAGTACTTGAAGAAAAATGGTTTATATTTAACATAGCCCAAGCAGCAGGCACTGGAACAGAACATAGTGTGTGCCTGTGAGGTTCACTCCCATGTCTGATGCTACTGTGCTGTTACTGACCAGGAGAGCTTTCAGCAGATGTGGGTCACTTTTACTGTTAGAGCAGGCTCTGTAGGAATATGTCTCATAGTATAGTTCACACTAACAGTATTCACTCTGGTAAAAAAACAATCAACCAACGAAACAAAGAACCATTTTAATTTCTCCTTAATAGTAAAAACCAGTTAAATTAGGGCTGATGTGTCTTGTGCCTAGCCCAGCCATGTAGATTAGATGGAGGATTAAAATGTCTTCCTTGAATCTGCACAATTGTATTACATATGATTAAGTTCTGCTCAGTGGATGGTGGATACAGAAATGCTTGCAAGCAAGTATCCAAAGAGAAACTTAAATGAGAAATAAACGGCACGCTTTGCCTGTGTACACATCAACCCCAGTCCAAACCAAGGAGACTGGCAGGATGTTTGGAGCCAGGCAAGCTGCCCTCATCTCTGCTGCCCTAAGGCAGCTCCCATACTTGTAATAGCCTCTTACAGGGGGAATGTGAGCCCTTCCTGTGAGTAGTAGTTCCTCTGAGGGCTGCTTTTGGAGTAACATGGTTTATGCATCACCCTTTACTCAATGCAATGTTTAAGGGCACCATCCAGTTCTGAAACTGCAATAGTATTAATTAAAAAGAGAGAACAAAACAGAAAGGGTGTAGTGTTGCTACTAACCATCATCTAAAATGCCAACAGTCTGTGATGTACTGTAATTAATAATAATAATTACTAATTAATGCATGTTTTAAGTGATGGGAAAGAATGTGCTTTCAAAGTGCTGCACTATCAACTGTCTGGCTATATCAGTAATTTGACACTGAAAATACTCACAAGAAAAAGTACCTCTTGCACCACAGATGTCCTGAGGGGTGTGCAGGAGTTGGAAGATATTAAGTTCCTGCAGCATCTACGCAAACCTTAAGATCACCTGAAACAGTAGTAGAGGAAAGACTGTGTGCATTTGCTTTTTGCCATGAAGATGCTTTAGGTGATATACTAATCATTTACTTCTAGTCACCACTTCAAAAATCTTTTTTTCAGAAATGTGTATAAGTAAGGGCACTAAAATGTCTCTAGAACAATGTGAATATGTAAGCTGGCCTTCTGACTGGAAACACCCAAACGCTTGTCTAAGCTGGAGCAGACTTTTGACTATTTCTTTCTTTAATATAAATTTATTAATAGGAAAACTTTCTGGTGGGCACTTCTTTCCCCTTACACTGGAGAGCCTCTGACATGCTTGAGTATGTGTGCTTATTGCTTAAGTGCATTTTAAGTTTGGTACCTTTCCTTCTAGCCCTGGAAAAGCAGCATATCTTTCTACTTGTAGAGTTGCAACAGTCTTATGATTGTGGCATAGCAATTATTCCATAATATGTCTCAGAGACATGAGTGGAATTCGTTGCCCCAAACCAGTCATCACTCCACGGTGGCTGATTCTTCTCGTAAGCAAAAGCCAGTTGGTAACTGTGTATTTTAATTTCAGCGATACCATTGCACCAGGTGTGAAATACCATTACATCATTGTGTAGTGTGTAGAGCTTACTGTGTGAAGAAGCTTCAGACAGATTCAATGCTGTGCTGCCTGTCAGTAAGAAGCATTCTGTCTTGCCAAGGTTTATAAATTTATTTAGGACTTACCCAGGTACTGCAGTGGTCACTGACAACCTCTGTCTGGGATGGTGATGATTGTCATGGGCCATGCTCAGGAGATAGCATTTCTGAAGCAATAGGAAAAAGTCAACAGGTGAGAGGGGTGGGAGTAGTTATTTCATTAGACCTCCAAACTATTGACTTTTTAATCTTGTTTTGGAAATGTTAACATCTCTGTGAGTGGTATCATCTGCCCCAGCATTAAAGAGACAGCTATGAGGAGTTAGAGTTAGTGCTAGTTTAGTTTTGGAATAGAAAATTTGTGTGAGAACGGGAAAGGAGATCCTTGGTTGGAAATAGCCTTCCCCAGATGTTTTGGAATATAAAGGCAAATACCCAACGCACCAACTCTGCATGTAACCTAGTGGTGTAGGATCTTGTAAAATTAGATCTTCAACCCTGAGCATGTGAAGTGTTTGCATGAGCTTACTAGTAAAGTACTGGTGGGGAGGAAAGGCTTTGGATCTAATCTCACTAGTAAGTGGCTAGAGTATCTGTAGGGTGGGTTTGTTTGGTTGGTTTGTGTTCACCAGTTTCTATAGCTTTGCAAACATGTGGTAAGAATTTACTGTCTGTGCATGGATGTCTTTCATGGACCTCTTTCATGGCAGAAATATACACAAAGGTATTCAATCCCTTTGCATCTGCGGAATCTTTAGTGTGCACCTTACATCATGTCTGCTGTGTCCAAGACTCCAGTACTTCTCTCTGAGATCTCCAGAGGTTAGGAGAGTGCTCAGGCCAGTTTAAGAGCAGGCTGCAGCTGAAGAATAATAATCTGCAGTGATTACTGATAGTCAGTGTCTGTTCTTGGCATGCAACAGGACTAGGGCATGGCGCTGAACCTAAAGAGTCCCAGGGCAGAAAGTATGGTAAAGAATGAATGATGCCTTGAAAAAAAGCACTAAGAATGGACCTGATTTATATTAATTATTGGTAAGCGCAAGACTTTCACCACAAAGGGATGGTGGAACTGCCAGATTTTGTGGATAGGATGTTGGAAACTTTGTTCAAACACAATTCTGAGCATAAAACTGAGCCTTAAACTTTATAAACTACCTGTCGTGTTTACTAGAAATCTGGACTGGATTTTCTGTTGACTAAGGCTTGTTTTCTATTTTCTGATTTCTGTGAAAAGTTAGGTGATTATAATATACTGAAAGTACTCTTAATAGAAAAGCAAAAAGAAAATACTCAAATCGAGCCAGCCTATACCCTCCCTGTTTTGTCTCACCTAATCAGTCAGCCAGTTTTAGGTGATTGCATCTTAACTATACTTAAGCACACTCCATTTAATCAAGATTAAACTTGCTTTTGCAAGACGTAAAAATTAGTCAGCAGAAAACTTAAAAACAGTGTAATTTTCAGCTGGGTATTGTGTTTACCAACAGGTGTAGAAAAGGAATAAAACTGTTTATTAGGTATCAAGATATATCTGTGAAAGACAAGGTCTTTTCTTTTTATGGAGCTTTCAGCTCAAGGAAAAGATATAGATTAGACTGATGAGAAGTGGGAAAACCATAGGAATAAAGAAGCAGAGCAAGGGATTTTATGTATATAAATCAGTAAAGAAAAACAAGCTTTTCTAGCACAGTTGGAAAGGTGAGTAGATGTTCAGTTGCACTATGGGTATACATAAAATTCACCAAGGAAAGGAAATATCATAATGCTGAATCCTCTTTTATTAATCATGGGCCTTCTATTTTTCCCTGTGGTTGGAAAAAATGCATAGGATCAAATCAGTAACCTCAGTAACAAAAAAAAAATTCTTCTATGAGCAGCTGTGGCAATAGGAGCTCTCTGTAATCAGTTCTGTGTTTCCATAATCATCTACATTTCTGGAGGTGGGTAGGGTGGGTCGATCAGGGAACAGAGCTCCCTTGGGAGAGCTGGGGAATCTTCCCCTCCAAGTTCTGGGTCTGGCGATGTGTAGCCTTGCAAGTGCAGTCACACCCAAGCTTGGAAGTTCTGGTCTCTGTCACTGCTCCCACATTTCTAGGTCTTGTTCACCCATACTGGCAGGTAGTGGAGAACCTGGAAACTGTTGAGTATTTCTCTTAGGAAGCTGGGGAGCTGAAATACTTCAGTATGTAATTCCCTTGTAATTTTCTGCTGAACAGAATTTAACAGGTGGCTGGAGGAGAAGGGAGCTCGTATTTTTTCCATGGAAGATTTGGAAACTTACTTGAGCAAGTCTTTTCTCTCAGCGTGGTAAAGTTTTGAGTACTTTTGGTAAACATTCAGAAGCGTTCATGCGCCATGGCTTCTCTCAGTATGGCTGTTTAACTGCCTAAGTAATCCTGGTAGCACCATGGGCTTGGGGAGAAGTGCTGTCCCAGTCAGGCTGGCACAGGCTGGCTCTGCAGTCCCTGGCTACTTTAAATCCCATGCTAGCTGCTGGTTGCCCATGTTTGCCCTAAGTTCCTGTGGCTGGCATGAGCACAGCCTTCTGGATGTGAGCTCATGAGAAGCGGAGCATCAGAAAAAGGGCGTAAGCATTTGTTTTTTACTGTGTGTTTAACGAGGCAGGGAAGAGCAGCCAAATGGGTCCATATTTTTTTGCTTTCTTGGGGTGTTTACCATATAAACATCTGAAGCAGCTTTGAAACTCCTCTGCTGTTTGCATGGTTCAGGCAGAGATTGCTGAGGCTCTGTTTGCCACAGCTCAGACATGAAACAGCTGTTACGCTTCTGGATTTTTTGTAACATTGTTAATATAATTAGGTTGCATACAATTCACTATTCCAATCTAAATTTGCAAGGATGCTGCTTTTGACATTCTGTAGAGAACATCATCTTCCCTCTGTACAGTTGAAGCTTAAACTATCTTTTTCTACCACCCAAATGGTTTTCTTGCATTTTCTTTTGGAAAAACATTTCTTTTTAAAAATTTAATCTCACAAGAAAGAACATCCCCTAAACATTCCTTGCTACATGCACATTCAAAGGGTTCTCTGTTCAGAAGCAGAAGCCTAATTGTTAGTGAGTCACTTTTAATGTCTGATTCTGTTAAATGTACTGCAGACAAGATCTGGGCAAAGATAAAAGGAATTTTAATCCTGAATTCAGGAGAACAGCTTTATGGTAATAGCTTGACCAGGCAAGGGAGGACACCGTTTTTTGTTTTGCACATGACGTTATTGTTTTAAAATCTTTGAAAAGAACAGATTTCACCATTTAATGTAAACCTCACTCCACTTGGGTTTAATTCAGGATAAATGTTTTGGCTTTTTCTCTGCAGGCATAAATTGCTATCGACACTTGTAAAATCGTTCTAATGCTGTTACCATGTTTTTCTTTGTGTCCTTTAATCACCTGCTGATCCAGGACTTCCTTGATGTTTTCTTCCCATGTAAATAGTGATCAACTGACCTCATCTCACCTCTCTGTGCACACTGCAGGTGGGGAAGCTGGAAGGGTTACACGTGGTGTTTCTCCCTCCCTCCCCACCCCTAAAGTGCTAGGGTCTGAATAGTGGCTAATGAAATACATATTCATGAAATAAAGTCTTAAGCACAGGAAACCAACATGCAGCATTGCATTGATATTACAGGTTCTACAGTACTGTTTTTTTATGTGCAAACCATTCTCATAACTTTGTCCATACTAAAGATTTGTCTTCCAAGAATGCCCACATGCTTTTACCTGCAGAGCAGTGACACTTCCATGTGTGTTTTGCCATCCATCTAATGATCTCAGACTACTTAGGAATGTGAGTAAGTTTCACATCCTTGTCTAGTGGGAGGTGACCCTCTCCGCAGTGGAGGGGCTAGAACTAGATGATCTTTAAGGTACTTCCAACTCAGACCATTCTGTGATTCATAATTCTCTCCCGTTGTATGAATGAGGTAAACAGCATGTTCCTCATTTCACAGATACCAACAGATTAACTGACTTATTCGTGAACATAAAGTAGTTGTGTAGCAGAGCCAAAAATGTTTCCTCTAACTGTTAACCCGGTCCTTAAACCGTGAGATTGAGAGAGGATTTTGCTGGGTATAACGGCTTTTGTGGAAGTTTCTACAGAAGCTTGTGGAAGTTTCTACAGAAGCTTTGCAGTTGTTCAAGGACATATTAACAGCAGGAGTCTCCTGATTTTCATATTACATCCGGCTCATATTATGCGAATTGCATGAGCAGTATAGAGTGCAAACCTTGAGGATCCTATATTCCAGGCACTCCTTGACTCTACGTTCTACAAATGGAACTGAGGGGAATCTCAGAAAATCATTTAGTCCATCTCTTTGCCCCAGGAGGAAGTATACCTCTGAATTTTTTGACTCAGCTCTGCTTTTGAAGTCTTGTGAGCGACACACCACAACCTCTATATCCCCGCTGAATTCATTTACCTGAAACTCACTTGTCTAACCCAGTACACATGGAAAACAGTGTGTTACCCTTACTCTGTGCCTTTTTCCTCATTTTTGTATTTGCACGCAGTTACGAGGCCACACTTACAGCTGCTCACAAAATAATGCCAGTACTTCAATCATTCCCTGGCACTGTAGGTTATGACATTGGTATCAGCCAATGGGTTAGACTAGGTGATCTCTGGAAGTCCCTTCCAACCCCTAACATTCCATGATTCCATGATTATGAACTCTGAAGCATTCACCAGGAAGGAAGGATAAGGATTTTACTTGCTGAGCATCATTTTCTGAATTTCATGGACATCCACTTAAGCACTCTGATTTTGTTCATAGATATTTTTTTTTTTATATCCTGCTTGTGCGTCTGTCCATTACAGTCCCTTTCTCTGTATAGTTCTGTTCTGCTCATCCCTTTGTTTACTATTAGGGATTTATTGTTATTGTTACTGTTGTTGTTTGTGTTCTTAGGGAAACACAATACATACCTATGTGTTAGTGCTGACTTTCCATATTTTTAGGATTACCTTATCCTCTTTGAGGGTATCTCTTAATTCATCTTCACCCATTTGTCTGTGTCAGATCATAACCTAAAAACAAGTCAGAAGCATATCACCAATGAGAACACCAGTAGATGGACAGTAACGTCTTCATGGTGGTGATACCAGCCCTTATGGTGTCAACACAAGCAGAAAATCTTTGAAGAACTAACACCGAACATCTTCCTTGAACCATTTCTCTGTCTCCTGACATCATCAAAAAACTACACAAACCTGATGCTATTTAGTTGCCATTTTGCTGAGGCTCAGAGGATGTTTCTATGCAGAATTGCTTTACTTTAGCTAATGCAGGTGGCATTCACAATGGAGGCAGAAATCCAGACTTTCAGTGCAAGAATTCAAGTCATCTGTCCTTAACGGATTGCTTTCATTATGTTTCAGTAGTAAAGGTAACATGAGCTTGCTGCACTGTGTTGCAGTCACAACTTCATCTTGCCATGTAGGCATAGTCTACAGCATTAGGAAAGAAATTTCTCTCAACAAGTGTTGTCAATTTCACCATCTTTGTGTTAATCATTAATTTTGAAAGGTGATGTATCATCTTAACGCCAGAAATAATATTCTAAAATTTTAAAATTTAGCTCTATGTAAAGCCTGTATAAATTCAACTTTTTCTCTGTAAGCCTAGCACATATATAGGAGGTCTTCTTCAGCATCCAGTCTACTTATCCTTTCCCACTCTTTTGATTTCCCTTTGGTCATGTTCATACAAAAGTATGGAGGAAAATCAATGTAAGGCTGATGATCTTTCTTTCATGTAGTCTAATATGTGATTTATCTAATAACTGGTCTAACAGCTCTGTTTTTGGTTCAGGCTTTGGAAAATTTTAGCTAAACTCATAACTGCCACATAAGTGAGCATAGACAGCTACCATCATACTGCTGACAGACGATAACTTTCTACGCTGGGTTATTTAGTAATAGTCTGATATCAAGAAAATAGACTGTTTCAGACATTTATTGTCTCATACAGTAAAAAAATACATACAGCTTCAGCCGTGGTAGTGACCTTTAATAACCACCCTAATCAGTGGGTATTAGAGGCTGGGAGTTTTGGGTTACCATTAATGAAGCTGCCATCAAGTCAACTGAAATTCTCATACTGACTCCAGAAAGAATTATAGCAAGCCTATAGGTAAGAGTATACAGCATATATTAATATATAATTTCTTTAGTCTCAGTAAATTCATGGTCCTTTAAAACAGGCAAATACTGTGACTGTAGCATTAAAGATGAAGCCTAGAATACTGGGAGGATCTTTTCTTGAGTACAAAAATTAATGTATTTTCTAAGCCTACCTTTCCTATCTGAGACCAATAAATTGCACGGGTGACGATATGAATACCAGCAGGTTAAAGGTATATATGGGAGTTGTTCAGCTGAAAAGGATGTGCATCATAACTACATTTCTGATAATGATGTTTGACTGAATATAGAATATAATTTCTGATAAATAAAAGGAAGTGTTACTGTAAAAATGCAAATCTTTGAAAGGTTTAATAAAAATAACATTTCTTTTATTTATCAAGGTACCATAAAGAAATTGGAAGAATACTTTTGAAGGGGAAAATCACATTAGAAAATAATTTATCTGTTTATTCAATTTCTAGAAGCACAAAATGAAAAGCATAGTAGAAAATAATGGATTTGTAAGACAGGGTATTGCACCTCAAACATGGAAATCTACCGTTAATAGCTTATGCAAGTAGTTCAAACAAGCCCCTGTTTTATGCTCTTCTGCTGCATTAGATTTAAGGAGAGGGAGCAGATTGTCTTGTTTTAAAGGTTTCAGTGTAGTGTCATATGTGAAAGTTGAGCTGCCTCTCCTCCCTCTTGGAAGCAGTGCTTGTTTCTTTTATTAGCTGAAACTTAAATAAAATTTACAATGATACCCTGGTATATAGTAAAATGTGCTCGGACTTCTGGGGAGCATGCTTGCTGTTGATACCTAAGGAATGCTAATGACAGGTTAACAATTCCTGACCCTCTCTGTGGAGTATTTTGCTCTCTTCAGACAAAGGCCATGGATTTCAGACTTATTCTGGCTGGAGTTTGGATTTTTTTAAACCCAGTGGTAGCATACGGCAAAATGAGCAGAAACGCCAGTTTCATTGTGTCACTCTCAAAGGAAATTTTTTTCCCTAGTGCAGCTGTCAAGGGAACTAATGAAACGCTGAATATTTGTTAACTAACAAGATTGGTGAATAGTGAGTAAGTAATTTACGTGATGTGCAGCAGCTCAGTATTAAAACCCTCATTTTTCAGCATTGTGGGTATAGTAATGAGTGTTATCACTACCGTCTTTGGGGGCCAACTGTTCTCCTTATCTCTTCATCCTCTAGAAGTGGGCAGAGGGAAACATGGGAACTGTACAGCTGAGCAGTAGTTGGCATATGATGGTAAGAAATCTGCTGCAGCTCTTGCTGTTATTTTGAGACTGGTTAGAGGCACAGACAGCTTAACTGTTGACAATTTACATGGCCGGGTTTGTAACAGCCACTTTTCTGCTGTCATAACTGAGGGTAGCAGATGTTTACATCAACAGGGCAATGTCTTAAAAACAAAACACGAGCATCCCTAACTGCCTAATCAAGAACTAGGTCCAGCAACCGGTAGTATGGATGGGCACTCGTAATAGTGTCACTCAAGGAGGAAAGGTGAGTCCTCCCTCCTCCTGTTACTTGGTGACAGACTTCCCACAGAGCGCTGGCAGGGGCTCTGTGTAATTACAAGTCAGCGCTCTTAGCTGGCTGCTAACTGTGTGCCGTGCAGCAGGTTTCTCGCTGGGAACAACCTGAGGCAATGGCTCCTCAAAAGCAAATATTTTGAGTGGCATCCCAGAAGATGCGGAGGGGATGACTGTGCCAAAGTGCTGCATTGCCCAGTGCTGAGCAGGGCAGAACTGACCCATGGCACAGAGTTCTTCCTTTATGCCAGGACAGGCACCTATCTCACGGTGGGATGCAGATGCTACCGTACTGAATTCAGCACACTCAGCCAGCGGGTTGCTTAGGCTGAACTGTTTGAAAATTCTAAGATAAGGCTGCAGTTTGAATTGTGCCAGAGCCAAGTGGGATCCTTTCTCCATTAAGAGCAACTGTAAAGTAGACCCTCACATCCCTTCCTTGGAGCCTACAGTATGGAATCTCTCTTTTGTATTTAAAAGCAGGAACAGATGGTGCTGTCCACACCTCTTCCCAATCCCTTTTATTCCTTGGCCTCTTTGTGAGCAAACTTGCATGGGACCTGGAGAGTTAAACTTACTTCCCTGCCTCTTGATCTTCATCAAATTCAAACATAACTCTCACCTCTTCCTGGGAGAGTCTTGGACCCACCAGGTGTTGTGGCTAGCATGAAAACTGTGCCACTGTGCAGCACAAAATGCTGAATGACTGCAGAAACAATGTGCAGAACTGTCTTGCAGTTAAAGTGGTTTTTTACTAGTAGACTGTAGCAAAGACTTCTGTCTTTAAAACTAAAAAATTATATCCAGCCCCATAAAATGTAAAGCTTTTTTTCTTTTTTTTTTTGTTTTTTGCATTGAGAAACCATTTCAACAAGAAGCAAAAAAGCATTTTGAACCAGCAGCAGGTACTGTCAAGACTTTATCACTAGCTAATGTGTTGTAATAGGTTCATACAGAAGGGGAGGAATGGATGCATCCCTCATCCTCGTATAATGCTAGGTTGTGACACACGGTAGGATATAAAAATGGCTATCACATCTGCCTTTCATCAGGTGCCAATCCAATAAATGCTCTCGGAAACTAGGGAAATATAAGCAGAAAAGAACATCTTAATTTTTGTGTCTTGACCAGGACTGTGTATGAGGCAGGTTAATGGCAACCAATACACTTTAACATAAAACTGAGATACTTAGAAATTTAAATGCTTCCAGGGTTCAGTGATGTCTTGGTAAGACAAATTTCATAATCTGTCCATATGCAGTACACAGACAACAAAGTCCTGTGCATGTTTATGATCTTTTCCAAATCTGCGTGTATTTCCACTTTTTGTGAACATTGACTTCAACACAGGCAATGCCAGTTGTATGAAAATCACGTGGTATTGTTTTGAGAGGCCCTGTTCCTTTGACTGCCTCTCAGAAATACTGCAAGTCAATGTCAGCTATTGAGAGGCTCAGTTCTGTGTGCCCTTAAAAAGAGCCTGGAATAAAGTAACATTGAGAAAGGTGTGGCAGAGGCCGAGTGTCTTCATTACACAGTTCAATGACTGTTTGCACATTCTGTGTCTTCTGCCAACTCTATTAGCTACTGGCTCCAAGAAGTAATACATTTGACAAAAAAAAAAAAATTCCTTATTCAAACAACCTACAAATATCCATTTAAATATATTTCTACACGAATTCCATATGTTGACAAGCTTGTATTTGAGAAAAAATGGCATTTTCTAATCCTGTATTTGATTTTCTCTGTTATGGAGTAAATCCAATTGCCTATATGGGAATAAACCTTGGTAAAAGATGATATTTGTCTTTGTTAATTATGCAGAACACTCACAGCTCAAAAAAAAAAAAACCGAGATGGAATAATGCAACCTTGATATCCATCCTAGCAAATAAATTCTAGATGAAACGGGCTCCATGCTAACAGCCAATCTGATAATTTCCTCATCCAGGAAAACCTACTGATAAATTTCATAGAGGGTTGTTTGACTTTTTTTGTTGATTATTTTTCTTTTCTTTTCCTTCAATGGTTCTCTTGCACAGGCTTTTCAACTATGGAGGAATGCCCTTACTCTCCCATGTCACTTGCCTACTTGTGAGCTTTCCTCACAAAGGTTACCTAGATACTCCTCCATGATATCTGGGTCTCATTGTGGCTGGCCATGCTAGAGGGCACAGTCATTACACTGGAACTTCCCTGGTATGAGTTGTGTCCTACACCATGAGGTTTTGCCTTTGTCAGAAAACAATCTGCTCTAATGGAAATTTGAGGAACTATGTTAATGAACACACTTGCTAGCATGTCTTACTCTTCTCTATACTGTCTTGCAAGATCATCTGTAGCATCTGTCTTGGCTGACATGACTCTTCAGTATCATGAGCATCTCATTCTAATTATCCTAAGGAAAGCAAAGTCTTAGAGGAATAGCATTATCACAAAGGTGAAAATAACAGAGGAAAACTACAGCACCTCTGTACTGATTATTTGCCTGTAGACCATGAATATTTATTTGATCCATCTAATCCACCCCCAGTGAAGGCAGAGGGGATGATCCATGCATGGAAGGTTTTGGTGGCTTAGCTGGCATCTAAGCTCTGAAGTAAAACTGTCCAGCTCTGTATACTCCTTTTCCTGAGTCTGGAGGCTTAAGGCAAGCCAGATATTGGTAGGAGTGACTCTTCCTGCACGTTTTCTCTTTAGAAGTCTCCCCTCCCTCCTTGTGAAATAAATTTATTGTGTTATATAGGAGATTATAGTCTGAGGATTCTGCTTTTCCTCTTAACCCAGGTAGTAAGCAAGTTAACAATACTGTCTCACACCATACTCCGTGAATTCATTACTACCCTTTTTGCCCTCTTCTGCTGCTTTCTTTTCCCTTTTTAATTCAAATTCAATTTGATTTAAAATAGTTTTTTTGTCCATTAGTCTATGTTTCTCAGCCTTTGTTGTCTTGACTCTCTGTTCCTGAGTTATTCCTTGTTGATGGGTAGCCCATAGTCATTTCAGTAGACAGATACAACATAAATGACATATTCTCCTTGTAGCTACTTTTATCTCATTAATTTACATTTTGAATCCACTGGTGTTTGCCTGTGGTTAAAAAAATGATTATACTTTATCCATATGATTTGATATTTTCAAAATCCATTTATCTTTACTTAGTAGATTCTTTAAAGACAAAAGACATAGATCATGATGGCTTCCATGTTTGTACTAGGCAGAACAAAAAAAAAAAAATTCAAGGTGGAAAAACACTCGCACACCAAGGCGTAAGTTTTCCAGTTAACTGCAAAACTTCAGCTGTAGTAAAAGTTCTCAGTTACTGAGAATCATGTTGACGCCCTGTGAAACTGGGATATCAATTGGATAAATCAGTAGTTTAATCCAGTGTGCTAATTCGTATCTCCTAGTCACAAATACTGTAAGACAAACCTCTCTTCATGTATTATATCCAAATTACCTGTTTGTATTACAGACTGTGACCACGAATGCAAAGATAAATGATGGTGGGTAACAGGTAGGACTTTATTTTACATCAGTGACTAGCTTTTGGGCATCACTGGCATTAATATTACTAGCACAGAATACTTACTCCTTGGAAGAATTAAAATAAGAAAAGCTGAATATTGAAAAAAATGCACATTTCTTAATGTTTTTCAAGATAATTATTGGACTAAAATTCTGGGGTATTTTTAGGATTCACAAGTTCTTGCAAATAAATTGCTGATGAACTGAATGTACATGAAGGACTAATTTTGACCTCCTTGAATAATGATAGCGCTAACTTGGTACTTTCTTTTTGCACATATGTTAATGAATCACTTTTTGTGCTACTTGACTAGATCTAATTGGTAGCATTCTTTCATGTTCCAGGCAGCCAAGTCACATTTTCCCTCCTAAGCACAGCCCTAAGATTACCTATCCCTCATAATTGCCTATCAAAAGAATTCTGTGATAGAATGATGGAGAATGGTGTAGTGAGGTGTATTTCAAGGACCTGTGTGTAGCACTTGTTATATTTTTCCATTTAAACACAGTGTTAGAGGTTTTTTTAAAAAGAACAGAATGCTCAGCAGAGGTACCATTTTCCCTGAAAAAAAAAAAAAAAATCTGCTTTGGCTGATAGAATTAATGCAATCCAAATAATAAATGTTCAGTCTTTCAGAAACTGCCCAAATAATGCATCTCAACCGTGACACGGAAACTGCCTTTTTGTCAAAAATAGTATCCCACCACTACTGGGAACCTGATGTAAAATCCAGTTGCATCAGCTGGTATTCTTCCAGTAATTTCTGGAAATTTTTAGAATGGGTAGCATTTTAATTGTGGTTTCATCCAGCACAATGCATTGCAAAATTTACATATTTTGTTTTGTGGACTTAAATATTATCATAGAATCATAGAATGTTTGGGGTTGGAAGGGACCTCTAGAGATCATCTGGTTCAAACCGCCTGCCAGAGCAGGATCCCCTAGGGCAGCCACACAGGAACACGTCCAGGTGGGTTTTGAAAGTCACCAGAGAAGGATACTCCACAACCTCTCTGGGCAGCCTGTGCCAGTGCTCTGTCACCCTCACAGTGAAGAAGTTTCTCCTCATGTTGAGGTGGAACTTCCTATGTTCTAACTTAAACCCATTATTCCTTGTTCTATTGCTGAGCACCGCTGAGAAGAGATTGTCTCCTTCCCCTTGACACCCACGCCTCAGATATTTGTGCACGTTAATAAGGTCCCCTCTCAGCCGTCTCCTTTCAAGGCTAAACGGCCCCAGTTCTCTCAGTCTCTCTTCAAAGGAGAGATGTTCAAGTCCCTTAATCATCCTCGCAGCTCTCCATTGGTTTCTCCCCAGTAGGTCCCTGTCTCTCAAATTGGGGAGCCCAAAACTGGACACAGTATTCCAGGTGTGGTCTCACCAGGGCAGAGTAGAGGGGGAGGAGAACTTTCCTAGACGTGCTGGGCACAATTCTCTTAATGCATCCTAGGATCTTTTTGCTGTTTCATTGGTACATTTTTGATAGTTAAGTAGTGTTTTCTCAGCAAAGGAGTCTATTTTTGCTTGACACCTGATTTGTGAATTTTTAGTGAAACCCAGAGAACCTAGAATTTCAAGATGGCTTTGATTTCTTACAACACCTCTCTCACCTACCCTCTTGCAGCTGGACTAAGAGAGGGAATATTCATATATGCTGTTAAGTTACTGGAATGACATTCTGACTTAACTGACATCAGTAATTTTTATTAATTTCAGTGAGACAAGAACTTCTATGGTGAGCAGACAACTAATGGAAAAATGTATCCAGCTAACGGTCCAGTCAGATAGAAACTTGAAATTCTCTTTGAAGGTCTCTGCTGTCTCTTTGGATTCTTATGATCATACCTTCACATAAATGATTTACCAGCATGTACACAGATATCCTCTATCTTGGGCACATTCGTGTGAAGGTATTTTTCTATGAATATTTTTGTTGAGTCCTGTTCCAGCTACTTCTCTCTGTATTTTTTTCCTGGTTTGTTTACGCTTTAGAGTTACCAAGAAAAAAAGTCAAAACAGAAGAAAAAAGACCTAGGAACAGAGCTATAATACTCAAGTAGAGACTGAACCATTTCAGTGTTTGGGGTGGTCTTTAAGAAGGTTCACAGGCTTTGTGGCTGCCTTCTCTCCTGTTATGGGTTTCCTTCCATGAGTCAGCCACCCAGCTGCTTATGGAAAAATGGGATTCAATGTAAGACTGATTATATGACTAGAGTTCCAGGGATCTTATTTGTAGATGAGAATTGGATGCTTCAAGTAGTGTTTTGGCAAGGAGGGATGGAGAGTAGTCCAGTTATTTACTAATATACAACTTCCCCTGAACTCAGTGGCAACAGCCAGGGGCAGTTCTTTCATCCAGAGATCTGCAATTCTCTTTCTCCAACACTTTATGAACTCAGAAGGCTGTGTTTCGTGCATCATGATGGCTTCCTCGTGACTGAATAGTCCATGGTGTGAAAATTTCAGTCTTTAATTCATAATTCTCCAGGAAAATCCCAGTACGTATATCTAGGTTTTTACTGAGTTTCAGTTATATGGTACAAGGTGTTGAAAAAGAGTTACCTTACTATCTCCGTGCAAGGGTAGGCATGGATATTCTCTCCATGTAGCGTAAAAGACAGACACTTAATATATGAATTATCTCCAACCAGGTACATGCTTGTCTTTAGATTCAATAGTATTCTTATAGCACCTGCAGTCATCTTTCAGCATGAAAATTTAAATTTAATTTTTCTTAATTAGTATGTAGAAGCATCTAATTTTATTTTAAATCATACAGAATGGATCATGAAACTTCGTGACAGTATTGTTGTACTTTGTAATACTTGGCTATGATGAAATTTGCAGTGCAGACAACATATCATAAACAGCAAGTAATTTGCAAGCATTCCGTAGGCTGATACAATGCATAAAACATGTATTTCTGAAGGATTAAATGATTATTCATATACTGTGAATCATTATTTATGAACTGTTCACAAACAGAGAAATTTACTGATATTAATTGATTGTTATAGATAATTCAGTTCAGTTGCTCATGGTTTGGACAGGATTTAAATAACTGGTACTGTAAGTGTTTGAAATCCATTGAAGATACCCTCAGAGCATTTAAGCCTCCTCCTATGAGAGTTCTTAGTCTAGTCTGATTCTTTCATGATTAGTTTATGTGTTTGTTACTAGTGTTTGCAGAATGTTCTTTCTGGCATTTATGTTTATTTTGAAGAAAAATGCTACTTTAGCCCTTAAAGGCAGCACACTATTATTTATTTTTATGTAATATATATTTTTTATGGTTAAACTTAATCTTTATTAGTATTTGTAACTTCCCTGCAAACAATTCTCAGTACATAATTAGATTGTGTTGACTGCTGCTTCTTGTTCCAGCTGATGATTAGAAATTGTACTGAACTCAAAACATTTCCAGCTCAAGGAAGAAATTTCATTCACAGACTATGTGGTTGGATCCTTTATCCTAACTTTTTAATGATCCCAATAGATGCCTCTGGGCAAACCAGAAGTGCTAATAAATAGGATAGATAAAGAAAACTATCAAAACCTGGCTGTAATAGCAACAGAAAAGCAATCAAAACCATTTGCCAGTGCTCTGGAAAATTAGACATTCGCTACCACTACACAGTGCAACTGTGAAGCAGTAAGATCACTTACATGCAAAAATGAATTTCTTCATAAGGCTAGGTTTGTAATAAATAAAAGTTTATATAAAGACCAAATATCTTCGAAAGAGATTAAACTCACCTGGGTTCCAGTCTCTAGTATGACTTTAGAAAATGGAATGTACTGATTCACAAGTGTTAGAAGCTACAGAACATAAGCCATGATCTAGCGTAGCTAAAAGTGCTGAGAAAAGCTCCCAGTGCTGTCGCTGCAAGTCATGTTCACTTGCAGAGGGGTTTGGCTAGCCTGAAGGTTTATCTTTTTTTTTGTATAAACTAAAAATGTATGTGTAAGTGGTTGGCATTTTAGCCTGGTGCCAACTCTGTTGAGATCAGATTTCAAGTCTCCACATCCGTAAGAATGAACTTGTGAATGAGAGTAACAGAGTGTGCGAGGAGGAGGAACAGAAGAGGAAACCCTTGTATTAATCATGAAAAAGCATTTGGAGAGAGAAAGAGGCTCCCAGTGGCCTCTGGATGTGAAGACTGACTGTCGTTGAACAGAGGTACAAGCACTCTTACTAGCCAAGAGTGAACAGAGAATTTTGTGACGAAGGTCATACGGGAAAGAGCAAAATGGAGCAGTGAAGGCAGCCATGGTGCACTTTGGTGGCAGATGGACCAAAAAAGGTACCAGACATGGAGCGACAAGTTAAGGTTCCCTTTTACCAACGAGCGATGGTAAATGCAAAGACATGACATCAATTAATAAGTACCTACCTGAGATGCTGGGAGCAAAGGTGAGGAGGTTAAGATTTTTATCACCAAAAATAAAAGCAGGTCTTGAAGGGACAGCACAGCAGGCTATGGAGCTGTGAAATATTGCTTTTGTTAGTGAATGGCCACTTCTAGATATGAAAAAGCTTTTCCAACAGGTATTGAGGAATGCCAAAGTGTTCTTGACTGGTGGGCATCTGGAAGAATCCCTGGATGTGGTATGTTTGCTTTGCAGGTTAAGGACTGCTGTCCATCTCATATCTGCCCCTGCTTCTGTACACTGACAGGCTATATAGAAGCATATTGGCAGTGCATTGGTCCTATTCCTTTGCAAAACCTTAAACATAGTTCTCTGTAAATGCTGGTGCTGTTGCAGGTTTTCTCCTGTCCGGTTGTATGTGTGTATATACTATGCCCTGCTTCATTGTTCCAGCATTGCTAGAAGAGCAGTTGGGAACTTTGTTCTGTGGTTTACACTCCCCTTATTTCCATGCATATCAATACCTCTCTTAAAAGCATCATACAGTTGTATTTAGAATGATTTCACATCGTACAAGCTTGTATGTGATTATATACCTCTGTATGTGACTTTTTGCTCTTGTTCTTTCTCCCTCTATTATTAGGCCATCCTAGTTGGTTGCATCAATGGGTGTTTTAAGAGAACTGTCTGCAACGTTTAAAAACAGTGTGTGAAATTGCCATAAACATGTTCTGTAGTGCTCTGGCTGGTGAATGACTGTATGATTATGAAGAAGAAAATAGGGGTTAGCTTGTTTCATCGAGTAGCCAAAAGGGTGTTTTCCACAAAACTAAGTATCTTTTTTCCTCACATTTGACTCTCGAAGTCTTATTAGTGTTATTTATGTGTCTTCTCATAATTGTTTACCCCATGAGCTGGGCAGTGGTGGTATCAGCATATTAATATTTCACAGTACTGTACAAGAATTTTTGTAACACCACCAAGTACAGAAGTACTGTGAAACCAGAAGGTCAGTGAGATTTCATGGGGCTGTTGCTCACCTCAGATGGCTGATACTGTAGAAACCAGGAAAATGTGTTTTGCCTTAGAGCACCTAAAGGTTAAAGAGAAGGCAACTTGGGGAAAAGGTCAGTGTTTGACTTGCGGAGTGACTTGCAAAGGCGTCACAGGGAGAGAAAGGATGGAGAGCAATGAACTAAGCAGTAGCTGACATAGATCTTCACCCAAAGGGGGTCATTTGTATGAAAAAGGTAGGGAAGTAGTTGGAGATTGATATAGAAGAAAGAGGAAGAGGAGAACAAGGATCTGGCAGGGGGAAAAGATGGCCAAATGGGGAGGTTGCAGCAAACAGGTGATCAGGGACAAAGTGACAGAAGAGTCTTACAATGTCACTGCAGCTCCAGTAACTGCTCTTGACAGCTTTGGGATCTGACTGCCTCTTCCCAGCACCCTCACCTCTTCATTGCCACCTGCTAATTAATGGCTGCAAATTGCCTCTGAACCTACGCATGCAAAGGGTCTCCTGAGCTTAAGAGAGATGCCGGGTAGGAGAGAGAGCCCCAGCTGCATCCACATCTTTAATTTCCCCTCCCACTGCCATTTCAGTATTCTTATATCACTCTGCAGGTGTTCCCATTGGTGCAGTCTCTGGCTGTTGTCCTAGAGCAATCTGGGCTTCATTGCGGCTTTACCTTTCCAGGAACAAGCCCTCTTGCATAACTATGGTGCGCCCTTATTCTGTTAGGTGTCCTGCTGTTTTGGAGCTCTGCCTGATTGGAATTGGGTCCTTCATGGACAGAAGTGTTCCTGTTCAGAGCTTTCACCCAGCAGTGCTGTGAGACCTATGCAAGAATAATCTTTCTCATTTACTGTAATCCCAACTCTGAAACAAGTTCTTAACAAAAATGAACAAAGCAGAGCACCTAAGGAGGCTCTGGTAGAAGCTAAAGCCAGAGAAAATGAAGACAGCTGAGTAGTATTACTGCAGTGCTATTGTTTTCTGGGCTCTAGTTTAATTTATTCTTTTGTATGTCCTAAAATTTGTGGATTTGACTTAAGCTCACTTTAAGACCAGCTTCAGCACAAGTATAGATTTGAGATGGAGAGGATGATGTCTGTTATTTGTTCATTCCCTTGGCATAATCTGCTCAGACAGATATCCTCATGTCAAATTAGAATATGAGGGTTATGTCATTGTGTGTGGTTATCTAACACATGGATAGCCACTAGAAAATTCATTGATTTTGTGTGCTTCTGTCTTTAAGAGTTTTCGGAGGGGAATCCTACCATGCCAAAGTCTGATTGTTGCCATTACCCAGCACGATTTTGCGTATAGAAATAAATTAAATCAAATTTCTATAGTCCTTTCAATTGAAATCACCCCAACTTTGTTGCTGCAAGTGATACATGGGTTTTTTTATCCCTTTGCTGAATCTGCATTCTTTCACAAAAGAGACTGAGCCAATAATGCCAAAAGACTGCCACAAGGTTTTTTTTTATTTACCTTTTAAAAAATCTACTTTTCTTAAAAATAAGGTTATTTAAAACATGATAATCAGCATTTCTACTGCTGATCATTATGAAGTGTGAATCTGGAGTAAAGAAATCTGGAGATATCTACTTTGTGTGAGAAAAATGAATGGGGGCAAAAGTGAAATTTATAATGGCCCAAGTGTACAGCCAGGTTCTAGGCTGCTCTGCAGTCTTCCCTCAGCACACACCCTTTTTGTCATATAACTTGGGGCTATTAGACCTGAGTGATTGTAGAGCCCCAACCCTGTGCCTTGGTCCTGAGCAGAGACAGTTCTTGTCCTGTCTCAGAGTTTATGCAGAAGCTGTTTCAGTTGCATGGAGAAAGTTGAACAAACACTTCTCTGAGTGGCATTTTGGAATTTCAGCATCTGTCTCAAGACTGGCAAGATCTATAGTTTGCCTATCAATTTCCCCTCTTATACCTTTGTCCATTTGAGCTGATGTATCTTGGAATTCATAGGAAAGACCTTCAGAAAGGTGTTCCATAGCATTTATGCACACATCAACTCACAGAAAAGCCCTGTGTGTCATGTATCTATGTTGAGGATCCGAGTACAGTGGCATTTTTGACATAGAACCATAGAATGGCCTAAGCTGGAAGGGACCTTAGAAATCATTTTAATCCAGCCTCCCTGCCGCCAGGGATGCCACCTCTCGACTAGATCAGGTAACACATGGAGACCTTACAGGAATCGAACCCGCGACCTTGGCGTTGTCAGCGCCACGCTCAACTGACTGAGCTAACCAGTCCCCTTATCATTCAGTTCATCTAAAGCATCTAACTGGAGGGCATTTCTTCAAGGTGTAATCCTTAGCTCAGGTAGCTAAGTCACCTTCTGAAGTTGAGTGTTCATCTCCAACTGTCAGAAGAACCCAGCACAAGTGGGCCCAGAAAATCTGGGTGGTGGTATGAATTCAGGCTGTTGTCTTTCTCAAAATACAGGCATTAGAATTAAGAAATGCATACTCTGAAACAGGTGTAATGTGATTTGTCTGGTTTTCTGGGAAGTTATCTCTTACGACATGTTGCTTAATAGAATGATATCTTCTAAATTTTGTCTGACTGACCTACCTGCAAACCACGTTAAAGGCAGACGGTGCTGGTGCTGAACTGATTTCTTTCCAAAGAATCCCTATCAGCATTGGGATGCTCTTTCTCCTTTTTATTTTATGTGGCATTAGCATATGCGGGCCGACACTAATGATTAGAGTTTTCCTAATGTATAGTATCTGTTGACATGCCTATCTGAAAAGCCACCGTGATACTGTTGAGGAAAACAGAGAATGCAAACTGTGTCTTGCCACAAACAGGTTAATTTGGGTTATATTTGCAGTCTTGGAAGCTTACAGCAACAATCTGGGGTGAGAGAAACGGACACACACTCATGATATTCTCATCGTAATTATCCCACTTTCTTAACACCACCAAGAAAAATGTCCTAGAAGACTGTAGACAAAATCAAGCACAGAGATAGGAGAGAGTCTCTGAAATAAACAGAGAATGTTCCTGAGGAATTTTTGAAAGGGCGTGGGCTCAACCTGGCTACAGCAGCATGTCATCCTGCAGAGAGATCAGATTCTTATTTGTTCTGCCTGAGAAATATCTCATCTTATTTAGCTGAAGATAAGAGTATGCAAGATAACGGTGCTTTCTCGTGGGCAGAATCAAGCTGAGAAAGAGAGAAAATTAACCCAGTTTGTCTGCAGCTGTCATGAATCACAGCTTGTAATCATTTTATAAAATCACGGACCATTCTCAGCGATACACAAATGCCCCTTTAAGATTATTCTGTTGCTGCATGACTTCCAGGTGACCTGGCTAAAATGGTTAATTTTGAGATTTTGGCAACATGCATTTATTTTTCACACATGTGAGCCAAGTGCCAAGAAATGCACTGCAACTACAGTGCATCTGAGGGAGAAACCCTTCTAGTAAGCAATTATTGATACTTAAATCCTAGAGACTTTTTAAACGCATTTCAGTCAAGAAAAGTCATGTAAAGGAGCCTTTTAAAAAACTGCAAAAGGTGTGAAATAAAGTAATAGTATCACATTATTTTGAGCAAGGGTCAGACTACATTTAAGCTGCCTTTCACCTTGGGGTAGATTTTCGTAGAGATTTACTGGAAGAAGCCTAAGATTTCTGAGTGCCTTTCCTCTCAGAGGAGGATTTTGCCATTCAGCAGCTCTGGGGTAGCGTTGTACAGTTTGGAAAGATCCGGTTCTCACTGTCCAAAACAAAGTGAAACCGCTTTGCATGGAAATTTCTTGAGCAAACTTTCCATCTGTTTGCAGTGTTAGACACTTAAACCCTGTGCATGGAATAAATTCATCAACCACCTAGGAAGTTCAGTAATAATTCCTAAAAACTATTACATCTGAAATGCCTTATTGATGTTAGGAAACCAAATCATAACAGTAAAAACCTGGAGTCAGAGTATGTATTTGACTGAATATAAGGACTGTGGCAGCCTGTTGGCCATTTCATTTGTACCTGAATTACTGTAGTCTGTTCCTGAGTAAGAAAATAAGCCAGAAATTCTAAAATCTGAATGAAGGTCTTGCGTGTTTAAAGATTTCTAATTACCTTGCTGTAACTTTAAAACCTGTAAGGAAATAGGCACCTGCATAATGCAATGTTTCTTTCAAGTTACACAGCAGTATCAGTGTATTGTTACTTTTTAATTGCAATATGACTACTTTGATCATATCATGCAGAAGAGATAGGTTATGTCCATATGTAAGACAAAAAGCTGGTGCAGATCCATGCGCTGAAAGGCCATGCAGTCCATAAAGCATTTTTTATCAAACTGTACTATTTAACGTATTTTGTATTCTATTCAGCATACCATGATTGGTAGAAATATCTATAAATATATGTTTTCTGTTTTTAAATGAGCAAGAACAAAACCCATAAGTTATGACATTCATATTGTATAGGAATAGGAAGATACTTCTCAAGTTAACTTTTAATCTGGCTTAGCAGTGCTTTAATTCTGATTTTTGTGGAATGATGATACATTGAACTGTTTGGATTATTGTTCTTTGCAAAGGATAAATTCCTCATCATATAAACATTTGATGGCTTGGTCTGTTAATTTCTGAGTTTAAAAATAACAGGTAAGATGGATTTGATTTTTAAAAGCTTATTTGGAAGCAGCAGAAACCACTTGCTTGAACAATAATTTCTATGGGTAACTAAGCAAGCATTCGTTATTAATGGTTTTGCCAACCGTGCCATGTAATTAAGGTTGCAAAATGATTTCCATTTAAATCCTAATCCTGTGTTCTTATGTAGCAGCTCAGTCTCCTGCATTTCTGGAAATTTCTGTTGATTTCAACATGTCACTAAATGGCAATGCATGGAAAATATTGGCATGGCTGTGAACCCGTAAGCAGACTGAAACTGTAGAACTGCAAGGAAGAGCATGCTCTGTTAAATACATGTTGTAGCGTGCACTTCTACCAGCACAACACTACAGAGGTGGACCACTGTCAAACTCTCAAGCAAAGACAATTTGACAGTCATCCTTTCATTTTTTTCCCATGACCACCTGTGCAAAGAAATGCAAATGTGTCCCTGTCTGGTTGAGGAGAAAATAGCATTATTTTACGTATTTTCTCACCAGCTGAAGTGCTCACAGCCTGTGATACTTAGGAAGTGAGATCAGTAGGGACTACATGGTCCAGATAGTAGGTAATGATGAGTCATAGAATTGTTTGGTTTGGAAAAAAACTTTAAGATTATCAAGGCCAACTGTTAACCTCGTGATGTCAGGCCACCACTAAATCATGTTCCTGAGCATCTCATCTACACATCTTTTAAACACCTCCAGGGATGATGACTCCACCACTTCCCTGGGCATCCTGTTCCAATGCTTGACAACTCTTTTGATGAAGAAATTTTTTCTAATATTCAATCTTAACCTCCCTTGAGGCAACTTGAGGCCATTTCCTCTTGTCCTATATTTTGTTACTTGGGAGAGGGAGAAGAGACTGACCCCCACCTTGCTACAACTTCCTTTTAGGTAGTTGTAGAGGGTAATGATACCCTAATTAGCTAACTTCAGACAGAGTGATGGGAGGGAGAATGAGCTAACATGAGGGATTCTGGGGAAAAGATGTGATAAAGCAAAACAGCAATATAATCAGAGCTTTGGGTAAGAATCCCAGATGTCTGAAATTTAACTAGGATCTGTGACTGCAGTCTTCAAAGGCAGATATGTGAACATATGTGTAAAAGATAATGCTTTGGGTAAAATCTACTACTCTAAATTGCTTCGTAACAAATAACATCACAGGTGGCACAGTTTGATCCCTGGATATGAAAAGTTAAAATTCAGATAGTCAGGTAGATTATAGTGAGGTACCTGGTAGAAAAGATAAGGAAAAGAATCTGCTGGACCTGGTTACTTTCTACCATCTCTTTTTGCCAATGGGCAGGTGGGTATTTATTTTCCATGAATATAAGCACTTTGCTGGCACACCTGAGATATGAGGCTACTATCCCCTTATTTTTCCATTTGGTCATTAACAAGAGCTTGGCTCATCCGAAGATTCAGAGAAGCAAAAGCATAATACCAATAAGAAGCCTGAATTTTCTGATTTTATGCCCATTTGGAGGGAACCTCTTACTGGGGGCCATTCCCTCTGTTTCCTTCCTTTCCTAACTTTCAACAATTCTGTGTCCTTGATAATCATCCCTTCTAATGACAGTAAAGGTTTAGGAATTGTTACTATTGTCGCACAGAGGACTGTTAGATAAGGAAATGGCATTACAAATAGTTGAAGTAGGGTGATATAAGTTCTGACAACACTAGCACCCTTCAGGTATTGCCAGAAAGCTAGAGAGCTCTGCAGGCAAATTCTTAAATTGGAGGAAGCGTTCAGGTTAGTTTTAAACTGGTGGCAATAAATGAATTGAGAAGACTGGTGTTAAATTGTGAAAAATACGAAGTTGAACATCCAGCATTAAACTTTAATGTTTCTCCATTTTATTTAATATTTTTTATGTGTAAAGTACTGGAAGCTACTCTTCCTCCTTGAAGCACCCTCAGTTCCACTAGTAACCCTTTAGAACAGGAGAAGATGTGTATCTTTAAGTCCAAAATTAACTAGTAGTTCATTTTGGGAGAGTGGCTTACGTGAGTAATGTGGTTGTACTGGCTGGATCCAGAAATACTGGCTGGAATCTGAAACAGTCTACACTGAGGATTGCCTCTCTCAAAACTCCAAAGGCAGAGAGTAATAATACCAGCACCTGTATTGCTCTGTGCTCTGTACAGTTTGGGCTGCGATTTTGCAGTTATTGAACATCTTCACCTTCCTTGGAAATAATTGTTGATGTGCAGGATAACTTAGAAAGTTTTAATTTGATTCTGGGTTCCTTATGATTCAAAGGACTATTTACTCTGTTATTTGGACAAACTCCAGTGTAGTGTCTGTTACACATCTTCAGATATGGATTTATACTGAGGTTACAGAGTTCCCTTAACGTTTGATATTTAGATCTGAAGAACTGGCTGGCATCCATATCTCAGACAGCATCTCTTTGCTACATCCACCAGCAAACCTTGATTGCAGGATCATAATTTTAAATTTCAGGATTCTTTGATTTATAATCCAACACCATGTACATATTTCCATATAAGCCACACCTAGATATTCAGAGAAAAACACAAACTGATTTACTTTTGCAAAAAGTTCTTGACTGTTTTAATGTAATTTATGTTGCCATTTACAATACCGTCTTATTAACTGCAATTAAGATTCTTTATGCACCATGGGGTTTAGAGGTCACACCGTAAAGACACACTGTAAGCTCAGAGGCAATATTCAGATTTTCACAGAGTCCAGGATGGAGAAACTTGAGAAACTTCTGTTCAGCTGTAAAACTCCATATGTGTTGTTTCCAGATATAAGATTTTAAGACTAAATGAGCTGTGCTTATAGTTTAAATTCGATGTAGAAATAGGTTGAGGCTTTTTGGGTGTTACTCTTATGTCAGCTATTAGTTACATTGAACCTGATGTGCAGAAAACCTGAAACCAAGATTTACCTAGTGTTCCCAAGTTTAGGAGCATGGATAAGACCTATTAGATCACCTAGTGTGCAATCCTGAAGAGAAAGTTCAAGATGCTACATTTTTTTCACTTTTGCTCCCAGTTGATTCTGAAATTCTCGGCTGGTGGAACTTCCATTGCATTCCACAGCTGGAGGCCTCTTACTGTGAGAAAAAAATAAATGCATCCTGCAAGATGTTTAAAATGTAGAGCCCTCATCATATTCTGCTTTTTTGAATTTCCCAGATAGATAAGAAATATGAAATGAGGGGGAAATGAGGATTTAATAATTGGGTCAAATCGCCACCGTTCCTCATGTAAGATGTCTCTACCTCAGCATGTGCATGTGACCCTGATAGAAATGCAGCTGCAACTGTGGGGGTTGCCAGCCGGAGGGAAATTACGAATCCTGAAGTGAAACCAGGTGGGAAGCAGTCTGTTTGAAAACTTGGAAACTGCTGCCAAAAATGATGAGAGCACTCTGATCACAATGATTTTTAACAGCAATTAAAAGAACAGCAAGGTTGTAATAAGAGCTTTGTGTACTTTATCAGAAGGAAGGTAACACCAAGTTAATGAGGCAACAAGCAAAACTGTAACGTTTTTACTGATGACTGGATAACGGTGGATGTAAAACTTCATAATTTTTTTTCCAAAAAAGTGCACTAATAGTACAGTTTTGGAACAGGATTTTTGACAAATGTCAGAAATGAGCAATGTTTTGTGCTTTTTTATTTGCTTGTGCTTTTTTGTTTGTTTGTTTGTAAGCTTTTGTGACATACTGTGAAATCTCCTGAAGTAAGTTTGCTTCTGTTGGTACTACACAGGGTGTATTTGAGAGGAAGGTGAATGTTTTGGATTGGAAAACAACACTGAGAAAGAAGGGCACTACACAGTACTGATTTATTCTGGATAACTGACAGTCTGTGTTGGTGTGTCATTCTCTACTGAGTGAACATCTCAGCAAGAGTTCCCCCTCATGTCTGTAAACCTGGTAGTTAAGCCAATTAAAAGTGCACAAAATCAGCTGTAGCATGTGCTTCTAATGTATACCTTTAAATTGAATTATTATCCTTCAAACATGCTGGAACAGCATGTACTTTGTTAATCAGGCACCAAATAGCTGTGGCCAACTTTGTTCCTTTTCTCATTCACGGCATTTGCAAGTAGAAAAAAAAAGGTTTTCGTTTGGGGCAAGTCACATGAGGAAGCTTTCAGATGCCATAGCATGTGTCCACTGATTTCACTGGTACTTTTGCATGCTTTGTAACAGTATGCTGTCTAGGAACCAGGACTGCTCCGAAACTGCCAGAATAGTGCAAGTATTGTCAGAGGAGAAGCGCACCCACACCCATGTAAGTGTATTTTCTAGATAAACGGTGGCAGCTACTGGTTTCCAGGGAGGATGGATGACATTGCAAGGGCTGTAAAACTTTGAGCCAGTGAAGATGAGTGCTGGACTAATACAATTTTAAGAAAAAAATAATTTAACATAGCTCTTTTCTGCATTTGCCTGTTTGCAGCGTTAGTATTTTTCATTTGCAGTAAGCCACTGCGTGCTATAGAGTGGTGAGGAAATGAAGCAGAGGAAACAGAGCTGAGATTGTGAAACAGGCAAATATTTAAATTAGTAAAGGCAAAGACTTCAGCAGCATCCTCTGAAATGTTATACATGTAGGAAAGTATTTGGCCAGTGGCAAATCTGCTCCTGGGATGCGTAACATACTGCCAAACTCTGAAAATGAGAAAATCAATCTACTGTCAGTTCTTGCCTAGTTTTGCTCTCACTGTGGTTTTGTATTCACATATGAAAATACAGATCCTCAGACTGGTTGCGAATAAACATTAATTCATTGTTTTCAATGTGTTTCCACCAATTTATCCCAAGTGAGAGACTGAGCTGGATTTAGTAGAGGTAGCAATGTCAATGATTTGTCCTCCATTTTCTTTCCTGAGAAAAGTATTCTAACAGCTGAGAAGCTGATAAGTCATTTGGAAAGACAAATAAAATACAGGTCTTGCCTCCACTGCAGCCACTATTGTTACCTCTGCTGCTTCCTGCTCAGTGGGAAAAATGTGTCTAAATCCCCCATGCAGATAAAGCCCAAGTGATCTCAGATCAGGAACATCCAGAATTGACAATATAGTCTTATTTTCTTTACTCAAGAGAAAGAAATCAAGGTCGTCTCACAAAAGAAAATTTTCACTATATATTTGTGAGGTGTTTGTTTCATTGCTTTGGGATTGGGGTTTTATTTTCTTCTTTTTTTCAAACAGTTCTTGCCAGTTGAAGGCCTATTAAAAAAAAATCAGAGAAAAAAGAAAAGGCAAACCAAGAATGCCTTTATTCTGCAGCTGATGACAGAAATTGCCAGGCAGGATTCCCAGTGATTCAGGAACAGGGACAAACCTATCTGGGATCTTAGAATCACTGCTTTGCTGTAGCAGAAGTTTGTGTCACCCTTGTGGTTGCAAACAAAATAGGTCAGGGTCAAGAAACTGGGATTTTTCAGCAAAAATTTATTTCCTCTGAGGATTTCCAGATAGATTTGCTTTGATATGATGGAGTCAGAAGGACTAAATTATCATCTTTTTCAAGGTACTTTTCTTCCAATTGCCTATTTAAAATACAGTGGCATAGATGCTCTCTGCCTTAACCAGAGTGTTTCAGAGCCATTTGCTGTTTAACTTTCTCCTGCTCTCTTGATGTTCCTTCCCAGAATATTGTTGATCTTTTTGAAGAAGCAAACAAATGAAATAAAAGCTGAAACAAGGTGGCCTTGCGTGCATATGCGGGGGAAGTTTGTTGTGTTCCTTGCTCAACAAGAAAGCCTTTGAAAAGAAGCGACTGGAGGTGTAGTCATGGGAATGCTCGATGACTGATCCCCTCCTCCTTCCCTCACACACTCTGTGTCTTCCTGACCTTTGAAAGGTGATCAACTCATCTGCAGCAGGAGGGAGAAGGACAAGCACCTGGTAAGCCAAATGGTGCAGCTCCTTTGTGAAAGTAGGCTTGAAGACTGGTCAAGCCAACCTCGGAAGAACTCTGTACAACAGCACCAGACCAGTTTATGTTACTGGTGGGAGCGCTACGGTCAGGGAGACAGTCTTCCTCAGGGAATCATGTCTTCTGCACGTTAGGAAGGTCAAAGGGAGAGAAAGGCCACTTCCACTTGGCCTTCACTTCACACTGTTGCACTTCCCCTAATGTTAAAGCTGCTCTTTGCTGGATATTTAAGGGTCAGGGTACATGATGCCTCCAGTACACTCCTGTCTTGCAGAGGTCTTTCTGTAGCCATGAGACAAAAAAGTGGGAATATTCTTCTTCCTCACTCCTTGGCAGTTGCATCAGCCTGTTTTGGGTCTCCTGTAAGGCAGCAGCACCATCTAAATGCTGATTATAATCTAGCCCTGTGCAACATTGTCTTCTGATCACCTGCACCTGAGCCCAAGAAGAATGTGATTTTTTTTTTCAGGTTACAGGAACGTGTGGTTTTGGTTTGGTTTGCAATCTACCCCAACATCTTCTCTCCATTTTCCCTGCATGTAGTTGAAGCATCAGGATTAATTCTATCATAAACTCTGTTATCGTTTTCGTATCCTATTTGAAAGTGTTTGCTCACAAGATGGTATTTTTGTTGAGTTGAGATTGTACATACTGTGGGTTTAATTCCTTTCTGTGCACTTTTTTTTTGCAACTTTTGTCTTGTCAGAGTTCTATTTTTGTACTCTTGAGTGATACACAGTTGTCTTAAATTTTAAAAAGCAAAAAAAAAGTGTCTTCTCAGCTTTTTCAGCTTTTGAAGGTGCTTTTCTATCCATTCCTGTGTAAAATAGGGTATAAATATTTGACCAAAACCCAGATGTCATCTTCATAGCCTGGGTACTTCCTCTGCAAGTTAAAGGCGTATTTACTTCCTCACTTTATCATACAAGGATAGAAGTGTTGCCTCAAGATCTGATTCAGGCTTTGAACTTCTGCCAGAGATCAGGCAAGCAGCCTTCCTGAGCTGATCAGGCCAGTTTGCCAGCCACAGATGGGCCCCTATCATCACCCATCAGGCTGTGCACGAGCGTTGTCAGTCCCAACATCAATTAAAGGAACCTCCAGCGGGGCAAACCAGCACAGGGTTACAGCATGCTTTTGATACTTTCTCCACATGTCTAGTTGCTTTTGTCTGGCTTCAAGGAGGAGACTTCTCTTTTTGTGGCCTCTGTGCTCAGCTGGGATGACAAATCACATTATTACGATTAAAAATAGTAAGGATAATAATATCATAACAGTGCAGGTCATCTCCAAGTGTAACACAAGCCTACTAAAGCACAAAAAAAGCTCTTGACATAGAGTAAAAGCTTGCAGAGAGGTGTTTTATGAAGCTTATAAACCACTACAAGGGATGTGTAGTTTTTAGATTCGCCGTGATGTCTGTTCCTTTGACATCACACTTCTCACAAAGCAGTAGGCATCTTCCCGTTTTTTCCTCAGTCAGCAGATCTTTCTTCCCTCTTGACTCCAGTCTTCTTTCTTTTCTTAAGTGTTTAAACAGATGAAGTAATTTCTTACACATATTAACGTAACAGATCCCTGAATAAAATAAACCATCCAGGTAGCTTTAATGTTCCTTGTGTTGTCCCTCAGTATTCATAGTAAAGAGGATTTTGAAGTCAGCTGAATGAGAGCATCCATTACTGTAAAAGCCTTGCAGCTCAAAATCATTTCGTAATCTCAAGAGCAAGGAAGGGTAAAAGAAAAAAAAAAAATGCAATAGCACTTTACACATAAGTACATCCATACACTTGAAATGCATTTATTTTTGAATAATGTTCAGAAGCTCCAGCAAAGGGGAAAAAATAAGAGAAGAGAAACTGTTACCCATTTACCAACTGGAGACCTCATTTTAGCACATTTAGAAACCATTGTTGCACTTGCATTTCCTCCACATTAGAAAGTCATTTTCAAAGGGAAAAAAAATGTATATGTATTATTTTTGAAAAGGGGAGCATATTTTATTCACAGTCCAAAGTATAGAAAATCTAGATGTATTCATGGCTGCTCCATGTTGCTTGACCTGGAAGCTGATCCAGCAGTACTACAGAGAGGTTCTGTATCTGTTTTTCTACTTCATCTGCTTTCTCTACTATAACAGTTAATTTTGATGTGATTTTTGTACTGGTCCTCATTTACTTGACCTCTTTTTACCTTCTCCAATCCACAGGAATTAGAAAACCCATAGAAATTAGAAAAGCTTTCAGGTTGCCCCTTGTCTTTATTTTCATCAATGCCTTCCACCACCACTACTTTTTTCTTCCTTTCTTTACACCGAAGTCTGTCATTTTAACCACAGAAACAGCTTAAAGTCCTTTTGCTTCACTGTACGCTGAGCTGGATAAGAAAGTGTTTCCATCTAGTTTTCTAGAAGACAACTCCTGAGTCCACGCTTTATTCACAGATACATGCAGGCAGCATCCAGCTAAAAAACCCCACAACTAGTGGTGCTTTTTTTAACCCAAGAACTCATGTACCAAAACTGAAATCTTAAACCAAAAATATTTCTGTCTGCTGAGTACAGATTCTATGGAACTCTCCTTAATGCTCCAGAGTGGCTTTTCAAAACTAAGGTAAAAATGTAAGTATTTGCTGAGTAATGGTGACATATTGATAAAAGTTCCTCTGTGCCTGTTCTGCAGTCAAAATTAATCTCTTATGGTCTGCATTAGTTTAAGTATCGTGTCTCTGGGACTATAAGTCCTTGCTTCATTCCTTGACCAAGGTGGGAGTACTCCAAGAGGTTTCTGTGAGGAACATTTTAATTTCTTATTTTTTTAGTTTTATGTCTGTTTGTTGCAGGTGCATCTCATTGAGATTTTAGCAGTCGCAGATACTCAGTGAAGTACATTATGGTCTGTGTCAGCTGTTTCAGTAGGTTTCTGGTATAATGGTTTCACCTAAATCAGTGTTATCAAAGACACTGAGATCGGGAACAGAATGGAAAGACTTGCCAGGACGGTGAACGACAGCCTTCATGTCACATAAATTTCAGGGTATTCACCCCTGAAAAGGCTTGGAAGCAGGAGAAAAAAAAGAGAGTCCAGTCTTTTCCCATCTGATTGTTAAGTAAGTTTATTTGAAGAGGTGTTCAGTAAAGGGCCTTCTCCCTCATAAGTCTGTTTTTTCTATTTTGTGAGCCTGCAGCAAAATCATAATCCTTTCAGAATGCCTCCTTTAGCACAGCTGCCTACAGAAGGGAGGATAAAGCCCAGT
>NW_009710796.1:118531-128063 GCF_000703405.1 Apaloderma vittatum | reverse complement strand
AGGAGTTCTGGACTAGCACAGCATTTCAGCAAAGACGCTATTAACATCTGTTTATCTGCTGTTTGTGATTTAAGTCTCAGTGGGAACTCATCTGCTGGGGGGAAGGGTTGCGAGTAAGGTCAAGTGAGAAGTATACTCTGCCCCTCCCCAGGTCATGGAGGGTTTATTTTCGCTGTGTCTTTGTTGTTTTTCCTCAAGCTAAAGTACAAAGTCATCTGTACTGAAAAACACATGTTGTTCATTGTGCATGGGAGATGGGTATTCCATGTGTGGAGGCAGCACTGCCATTCACCTCTCCTTCTAGATAGTGGTAATGCCTGCACTGAATTCCTCTCTGAACAGAAAGGTTATGCTGATATATATTAGGCATTGATAAGTCTTTCGTTCTTCCTGCTGTCTTCCAAATATAGTCCAATTATCTTTCTCTGTATTGGTGATTTCTCTGTACTCATGACTGATCACTTCAGCTGAGCTGCAGCGGGCTTCCCCATTAAAAGATGGAACAAATAGACAAGCAAATTGTGGTTATGGGTTCAAGTGATATAAACTTGGCCAGGTGGCAACTTTAATTAGACCAGAACATTTCGTAATTCAGGAGCTGTGTCCAGGGTGCAAAGGTTTGAAGTCTTTGCATAGACTTCAGGGAAGGACAGAGTGGTATTTATTTTAATGTTATTATTTCTACACATCAGGAAGTGGCTGTTTGTTCTAAGGTAGCTGAAATGGAGTTAAGCACTACTGTTAATATTTGCCTTTCAGCAGGTTTGACGGTGACCTTCCTTCCCCAGTTCACCCAGATGAAATTAAAAGGTGGAAGGAAAAAAAATTTTAAGTTCTCGAAAAGGACTGTCTTCAAAAGTCATGCAATAATGCTGTGGCTGGATTTTAAAATAGGGCTTGTTAAATTTATGATCGCTAATAACATTTGTAGTTACAGTATGCAAGCAAAGATAAGGCTACTCTAATTTCATGCTTCAGGAGCTGAGATGATTGCCCGTGGGGGGTCAGGAAGGATATTTTCCCTCCATGCATATACAGCACTGAACAACTGATTGGGGCCCATAATCACCAACACACCCAAAGAACATGCCCAGCTTTAAGCACGTGCTTAAGTGATATGCCGAGCTGGGGCTGTCAAGCTTTCTTCTTGATGTGGGTAATATTACATGCTCATGTAACATTCTTCAGTTCCCAAATACTCTAGAAATACTGAACCAAATTCTGCTCATTCTGATAATAACTCCCTTTAGTTCAGCCTGGCATTTCCAAGATTGCCAATCACTGATTGTGTTGTCTGATCCGTTACTTAACACATTTAGTTCTGTAAACTTCCCCAGAAGAACTAAATGTACAAAACACAAGTAATGCAAGACATCTAAAATACTTTGTAGTGCTCCACTAGAATCAGTAGCTTTCTCTAATCTTAAGTTTGTGATCACTGTTGAATTTCTGAGATAATGAATCATTGGTGATCAAAATACAGGGATTGTATACATACGATCTATACATTTACCATTCATCTATGTGAATTGAAAAACAACTAGCAAATTAAAGTTGGTATCCTATTTAAAATCACATTTATGAGAAAAAGCGGTGGAAAGGGTAGTAGAAACTAGTTTTTGATTTCAAAAAGTCTGAATAGGTACGTCAGGAATTTAATTTAATACTCATTTTTTTAACATTTGTTTGAGAGACTTCCAGTAAGTCTTTTACTATTCCCATTCAATAGATGAAAAAAAATAAGACAAAGCAATCAAGTAAGTCAGTGGTTTTTGGAGTGTTTTGGAGAGATTGTGTCAATTGCCAGATAAACACCATAATACATGATCTTTCTTAAAGGCCTAGTTCTGGCTGTTCACATTGAAAGAGAAAAGAAAGTAACCAAGTCATATGTCTGTACATATATCTATTCATGGGGGACTGGTTAGCTCAGTCGGTTAGAGCATGGTGCTGATAACACCAAGGTTGCGGGTTCGATCCCAGTTTAGTCCCCATGTGTTGCCTGATCTAGTTAAGAGGCGACCCTGCCCATGACAGGGACGTTGGATTAAATGATCTCTAAGGTTCCTTCTAGCCTAGGCCATTCTATGATGATTTCATATAAATATAGAATGAATATAGATGTTTTTATATCTATTAATTTCACATAAGGAGGCCGTTGGGTGATAGATGTTTTACAACACAAGTTACATTCAAATAATTAAAAGGAGATATTTTAGCAATTCTGGTCCAGTTAGATTTTTGATAGATACTCTGAAATTTAGAAATGTTGACATCATAAATAGAAGTGATCCATTAGTCAAGTAGCAGCTGGCAAAACATGGGATTTGCCTTCTTCTGTCAGTCTTCGGATGGAAAAAGCAGTCATTTTGTTACTGCATCCAGGAGAGAGATGTACCTCACACAAGTTTTTTTGGTAGGAATCCATTTGTTTCGTATTAAATCGCTTGATGTTAGGTTGCTGTAATTTTTTACCTCACCCACGTGCTCCTGTTGTTTCTCCCTGGACTCCTCAAAGGAGCATGGGTGCAGTTTAGCACTTCCTCATTCTGTGTATTTCAGTCTCACTAAAATCCAATGTTTACTTGTTTCAAGAACTGAAGATTCACAAATTCAAGGTGTTTGAGATAGATTGCCAAGCAAGCCAGATGCCATAGACAGAAACAGGACACAGCTCTTTACTCCGTCCTTGAGAAACAGCAGGACAGTTACATGGAAGATATTTGTGTGTCCTCAACCTTTGATCAACTTCTGGATATATCATCTCACGGCATGATGTGATGTCAGCTAGATGACCCAGACAATATAGGTAAGGCTTGCAACAATAGTAATCTGAAAATCAGTGCTTCAGAAGTGCACACTGTAGGAATCAGACTGGTCCAAAACCACTTTGACTGTTGTGTTTCATTTCATTTTATTAAATATATGATCCATGGCAGGTTAAGAGATGAGCTTATTTCCACAAGGTGATGTATCAATGCAGTATCGGCAAAGCAGCACATCAGCGGGTTTGGTTTTGCCTGCCTTCCCTCTGTGTTTGCAGTCTCTGAGTCTTCACTCAGAAGCCGGGAGATTGACAGGTCTGAGATACAACTCATTCCAGAATTTCCTGTAAGAGAACCACAGGTACCACGTTTTCAATGTACTGTAGGGTGACAGCCTTATATTAAACCATACAAAGAAATTAGTAAAACTGAAGTTCAGTGTCTCCCCAAAGTTGTTTATTCAGGCTGGTCCAATTTTGAGCAATTTTCTTAGCAAGCAGCAGTGTTTATTCACAGTAGCAGCCCTTCATTTATTCCCATTAGGACAACATGGGGTTTTGGAGGTAAAATGCAGTAATGTGACAGAAGCCAATTACCCACTGTATACTTGGCTACATGTGTATTGGGGAACACATGCCACCCATCTCAGCAATGATTCTATCCACCCATTAATCCCTATGAAAGAGGTTATAAAAGGCCCAACAGGAATCTCTGTGTATTGAGACCTATTTTGAAGGTGTTTAATTGCCAATGGCCAACTGGGAGTTCAGAAATTGGGTTTTTTTAATTATTTTTGTTATTAACTTAGAATTTTTGCAGGTTTGGTTTTTTTTTAATCCAGGACTTTCATTTCTTTATAGCTTAATATCCATCTCTTTTGTATCACTTTATAGTTAAACATTTATAAACAATTGGAGGTTTTGAACAAAGGAGAAAGCTAGATACAGAATAAAAGTAGTTGCAGCAGTCTGTGAAAAGTGGATCTTAAAACTTCAACTTGAAATGTGGTGGGAGTAGATGTCCCACATCTGTAATCATGAGTCTGATTATGCCTTTGTTAGAGATACTGAAATTGGATACTGTGCAGAAATAGCAGGCTAGGCAGGGAAAAGAGGCTGTATTTTATCTTTAGAACCAACTGTGTTAAAATTTAAAGGAAGTTCAAGAAATGCCTGTCAAAATGCTTTGTATTTAAAACTGTCAACAGTCTTTATAACTTCTGCCTTGTCCTTCAATCTTCTTTTCCTTTTATTTTTTTAACCTTTTCTAGGTTAAGTCAGAATGAGCACTTCCTGATTTTATGATTTGGTTATTAGTTGTGGTTCAGAAACTTAGGTGTTGGCAGTTGTGTGCCTCAAAATGCAGCATCCCAGAGGAAGCAAGTATTTACCCTGTATTATATTGCATCATATTACGATATAACACAGCTTGAATTGCACACTCCAAATCTATGCCCTAGAGTGAAGTGTGATTACCTAAATAAGCATAGGAGGAAAATAAGCAGGTTTCAGAGAGTTGGAATTAACTAGCTCCTTGGGGCCAAACTCATTTTCCCATCATGCACTCCTTGGAAAATACAAAACTGCTGGCTGGAGGTGTGATGTATTGTGCTCTTTGTGTCCATGTAGCTGGGATATATGGAGTTATGCCGAGAAGGACAGGAAGTCCAGACAGGAATGCTTATTTTCAAAACATTCTGGCTTGATATTGAACCCTGTCATTACTGGTAAGCTTGCAGGAGGACGGGAGGGTATGCCACCATGTCGTTTCACCCTGTTCCAGAAGCACCCATAACATCTATCCTGAATCCCTAAGGGTAAGTAGAGAAAGCATGGTCTAGGGATTGGGATGAGAACTTGCGATTCTGGAGCTATGAGTTCAATTCTTTCCTCCATCTCCAGGCTAACACTTAATTTTGAACAAGTTGTTTATCTCCTCAATTCCAATTTGTTCAAGGGAGGTAATAATAGATTTCTGCTTCACTGGAAATAAAATTGTGTGAGAGATGATGAGAGAAACACGGTGTTTTAGAAACCAGAGTGGTAGGAAGAGGACCAAAATCTAGTTGTGGAAGTCCCTAGAGGAGTTGCCCTTGAATTTCAGTTACCTACCTCTGGTAGCCTGGAATCCCCGTGGATTTTGTTGGTTTTTTTGTGGTTGTTTTTTTTTTTTTCCTCTCTGCCTCAGACATGCTCCCAACAGAGGCTCAGAGAGTAGCGTTGCTGAAGTAACTCCTACAGTGACAGCAAAGAAGGAGGATTAATGGCAAGTTGCTGGGGCTGGGAGAGTCATTTGTGTGAGCTCCCTGATAGACATCCCTATTGCCGAGCAGTTCTTCAGAACATCTCAGCAGACACTCTGTATCTGGTTTAGGTGCTTAAGCTAAGTAGACCAGAAAGCAAAAGTGCAGTGCCTTGGCTCCCTGTCCATTGCAGCCAGATGTGTTAGTTGAGGGACCTGCAGGTCCCGCTTAGAATCTGCCTGGTGATAGTGGGAAAGGCCTGGCAGAGGGGAGGCAGCCCCTTCTGGGGAGAAGGACGGCAGGGAGGCGCCCTGAAGGTACCTGTTTTCTTGGGAGGCATGCCTCGCAATTACTTACAGAACGTAAAGCGTGGGAAATGCAACCTTTCTTAAACCAAGTAATTAAGAACAAAAGCCATCGAATAAATAAGAGCAAACCACCATGTATGCCTGCCTTTGGGGAACTGAGTGGTAGTCAGAAAACTTACCAGGTCTACCAGGCTACAGTGGTTTGAATTCTTGTCTTCTGCTTGCCAGGAAACAACCCTGCTAGTAGGTGTTAAATGCAAAAGGAGAAAGCTTGCAACTGGTGCATGATAAAGGCCATTTCTGGCCCCATGGAAGAATATCCTTCCTCTGTAGCCATTCTCAACGCTTTCCAGTGACATACTGATTTTCCTTTGTCACTCAGAATAAAGGCTCATGCTGACACCAGCACCCTCAGTGTGTCCCCAGCAGCTTCAGCCACTTGAGGGAAAGTTCTGCAATGGGATTGTTTCTCTGGCAGGTGTAATCGACGTAGCTGGACTGAATACAATTTATTTGGCTGGTAAACTTCCCACCTGACACTCATTTACATTATTGAAATTTAAACCTCAGATGCCACTTCCCCTTCCTTTAATTTACTGATTGACTCTCAGAAGTAGCCATGGTCCTTATAGTGTAAAGATGTGTAAGGTAAACAATAACAAGAAGCACCAGCAACAGTTGTTAATTGTACTGCCTGGGCTGCCACACAGTGGGGAAAGGGTAAAGTCAGTTTTTAAAAGTATAGCACAGGTGGGAAGGGCTTGGAAGGAATTGTTCCTGTCTTACATTGGCTTTATTCTGTATAACCACTTTAACTTTACTGGATTTATTCCAGCTTTACTTAACTGGAGGTTACACCGGGATTAGGTACAACTAAGTGTCTGATTAATTAGATGTCTGACTCTCACTCAAAAGGTGGTGCAATGCTGCAGTCCTAATCCTTGAATAAAACTTATGCACACGGCTAGATGTAGCTACAGAATGCAAGAAAAGAACTACTTTAATGCTTTTAAGCTGGGAACTTTGAGTTGCCTCTGCTGCGTTTTTGACTAGCATTTTCATTATTATGCCAGACAGTAAAGAGTTAGCTAGTAATAAAGAGAGATTTGAGGTTAAATCTATGATAGCTCTAAAATCAGGAACAATTGTGAGGTATAATTAAGTTGAAAAGGCCACAAAGGAAGAGTTTGTAATTTTAACATGAAATACACAGCTTAGGTTATTAAAAAAAAAATTTAAAAAACCCCTCCACAACTTGGCAAATTTTACAGAGCAATTGAAGAAACCACATAAGACTCGTAACTAATACATTTCAATTTTCAGATGTCATAAAGATTGATTTTTTTAAAGGACTAGGTAAAAGACTTTGTGTAAATTTTCTCCTATGTTCCAATAACTCTAACTTTTTTGTGCATGTGATTTTCTTCCCCTAATATTTTTTTTGAATGGTAAAAGAAACATACTGAGTGCTAGCTTTCTGTAATTGTAGATTTAAGCACTGATCATCTAAACAGTTAAATCCAGGTTGACTAACACTAACGCAGATAATTTTCACAAATACATCTCAGCTATGTGCATGAGTAAAACCATGCATGCTTGCTTAACTGTGAGATTGGGGTTTAGGTCTTCTTGCACAAGAGAATCATGGAATTGCTCAGCTGTCCATTGCCTCTGTACGTTGTTCAGTATGCTAGTTAGATGCAAGAGTAATGATCAATAAAATAAAAAAAATCTACATAGGCATTCATATTCACTAAATCTTTGTATGATGTATTAAATATAAAAATGATTGTGTAGATGGTGTGTACAATTTTCAGTGTTTACTGACAGTAAAGCTAGCTATGAAACAAAACTCTGTGATTGCTTTGGACCCCTTGTTGTGGAGGCTAGGAGGGTAAATGTTTGAATCTTTAGTGGTGCATCATGAAACATCTCTGTCCATTTTAAGGCAATCATTTTAATTCTTACATTGCTTTAGATTTTTTCAATGCACAAGAGGAGAGAGGAAAGCAAATAAGTATTTGGAAGTTTTCCTAAATTATAATTACAGTTAGACTGAAGCAAAGTAGTAATAACTGTAGTAATATGGCGTGCATTGGTAAAAAATACAGTAAGCAACATTTGCTGCACTAGATTTGCAAAATTCTTTTCCTTAACAATGGCAAATTTAACTACTGTAGAGGTGAATATTGATTTAATGATTAGGGTATTTTCAGTAGTAGTGCATGGTTTTACATGATTTTTGCATATCTTATATCACCTGTACACAGTAAATGTGCTACATCTAATAACAGTAAATGCAGAATAGCTGTGTGAGTCAGACCAAAGCTCAGTCCAGCCCAGGATCCTGTCACTGGCAGTGGTTAACTGGATACCTAGGAAACCATGGAAGACTGGGACAAGCAAGTTGTCGTAGCTCCCTAGTATACACTTCTAGATATGAGCTGTCTCTAGGCCAGACATTGTGCAAAGACACTTATTTCTGTATTGAATAGTACTTGTTGGATTTTCATTCCATGGAATTTGTCTAATTGCTTTTTTGAAATAATGTAAACTTTTTAGAATGCATAATATCCTGTGACGATGACATGTATTCTCCCTGGATAAACACTGCTGTTCACACAGTTTGTGGTTTGCTTCCCTAAATTAAATAATGGTGTGCCAAATGGCTAGCAACTCTGGATTTCACAGAGCCTTCCCCTGGAAAAATCATTCAGTATTTTTTGTGTTAAGCCATAACAATTATTTCTGTGCTAGTCCCAGTTAGCCTTCCATTATCTCTGTAAAGCAGTTCAGAAGTTTGATGTGAGGTCTCCCAGAAAAAGATATAAGCAAGCATTAGCAATGCTTTAAGGAAGAGGCAGAGCAATTTGTATCATGGGTAATTGTGTTCCACTTGTTTACAGTTTGTTTTCCAACTTCACATGCAGTAGCTTTGAAGATTATTCTAAATCCAGAATAACTACTGTGTTGTTTCAGAGGTGTAACAGAGACCAAATCTGACCCAGTGTAATTTTCATTTTCTGATCTCATCTGTAGCTGCCTTTGTTAAGCACCTGCCATGTTTCATCACAGTAATGGGTGATGCTATGCTTGCATAGCATGAGAAATACACAGCACTGAAAATAGTATACTATTATGCTCCTTGGGTGATACTGGTTTCTCAACGTAGGCGCTATTGCGCAGTGAAACAGGGATTGCAGACTTGGTAAGACCCTCTCCTCTTCAGTAATTCACTTTCTGGTTCAGTTGGAGATACTCAGCGGTAGCTTTACCAAGTCAGTAAAGGCCCTGAAGTGTCCCCAGTTAACAACTAGTTCTGAGGTCCATGTCACAAAATAAGAGAAACTGCATAGCTCCATCTCTTTTCTCCCCTTTTCTTTGTCTCCACATTGAGAAGGAAATGCATCTTCATTCATTGTTTTTCATCAGTTCAGTGATGTTTTACTGACAGGACATCAAAATAATTTTATTTTCTTCAGGTTGTGTTGGCATTCTCAGCACAAAACAGCAAGCATGGAGTAAAAACCCCAGATAATTTTCAAGCAATCCTGAGGGTTAGTTCAGTTAGATCTTGGATGATGTTAATTTATGTGGCCAACATAACTGTGAGTGACAGAGTAAAAAGCCCATGCAGGTACTGATGTTAGCAACATTTCAGCAGAAAAATTTTTTCATGAGCTACTTGTTCCTAAGCAATTTCTCCACTGTATTATTTTAGACAAAAAAAACATTATCTTTCTGTTGTTGCCAGATGTATCACACACCTTAAGTTCCTTGGCTATGCCTACGTCTGCTGATCAATGCAGAAGAAAGACTAGTCTTATTTATAGATGAGTCTCTTCAACCCAGTCCAACATATGCATTATTCTACGCTGACAGAGGCCCAGTAGAAACTTCTCCCCTGCAGAGTCCCTCCTGTGTGCCATCAGTCAGCTGCTGTTCTAAATCTGCTTCTTCTTCTTTATGTATTTTTATTCTTTTTCATTCTGTAGTAATCAGCAAGTTCAGAAGTCTTGTGTTTCAGCAACTGTTGCCTAAAATCTGTACACTAAATAGTCATAGACATATCTCTATATATATCTCAATGTACAGCAACTGGAATAGCCCCAGGGACATTGTTACTTTCTGCCAGCTGAAGAGGAGGGATGGATAAGGACAGCTTTGATGCATGGCTGGTCTGTATATGGTACATTCATTATTCTTCTTGACCATTC